>NW_008751920.1:177174-190925 GCF_000715545.1 Opisthorchis viverrini | reverse complement strand
AATTTTCCTTTTGTTAGAGGACCGTGTGAGTGTAGACCGTGCACCAGCCAGTTTGAATGAATAACAGTTCTGAGAGGCGTTTGGGCAACTGCGGTCGAGGACTGAAGCTTGGGAAGAGGGGCGAAGAGAAAGAAACAGAATGACTGTCAGCAGTGACAGTGGACAAGTGAAAAGCGGACGGGCAACAGTTTCCGAGATAAGTGGTAAGAATCGTAGCTTAACTGAGGTCTACTAAATCAATCTAACAGGAAAGTAAGATTAAGGATCATCAGTCACCGAGTCAATGCTGTCATCTCCAGAAAACGAATGGTGCATGGCAAAAAAAGCCATTAAGTGCTAGCTGTGACTGCTTGTAATCAAGAAATCATAAGTTATCTGCTTGCTCCTTAACAGAATTGGCAACTTTGGGGCGCCATTTGGTGGTTGGCCTAGATTATACTTGAAACACTGGCGTTACACGGTCCATGGTGATGAAGACGTCACCATCGCTCCCGACCGCAGCATTTATTTTTCTATTATCTCTATCTCAAGTGAGCAAACCTAGAACAGCTGTGAATAAGGCCTCTTATGCACGGTTTGTGAGCTGAAAGACCCACCTGACTGCCTTGTCTCGAAGTTGTTAACCAACCGGATGCCGGAAGGAATTGCACATCACCTGCCCGCCTTTGCTTTTGTCTACGCATTAACAAACTGGTAGTACAGCACCATGAACGATCTCCCTAAGTAGCGTGGTGGCTAGGCACCTGAAAGATGGCAGAACTGACGGACCACCGAAGCCGTGCCTGGCAGCTATAGAACACAGCCCCTAAAATAGCCGGGTGCATACAAACCTTGAGGTCCACCAGTTTGCCTTTTATAAGCCACGGGTTACACGAATTAGCAAATATAGTTTCGGCTACTGAGATTCTTGCGCCAACCTCATTCATTATATCCGTTGGAACCAGTATAAATACCGATGTATATGCCAAGAATGTCGCTATTTGAGGCAAGATGAACGCTGTGACAAACATCTATTGACGGGAAGATGAGTTGGAATGTGAGAAAACGAAAATCAAACCTTGCACTTCTCGCTCCATGTAAACGTTCTACTTTGCTGTCATTACAGTAACAGTAAAAGAATCAAGCCTTTTAGCATGCCGATTGATGCCTCTCAAAACTCACCAGGTTCTATTGGTCTCAGCCCATTCCCTCCCTTTCTAAAACTTTTATCTTCGCCAAGTATGTTCACCCAACCTGTAACCCGATTTACACCAGCACGGACCCCCAACTGAACTGATATTACTTTTGATCTTACGACGCCTTTGTCGTCCCTGTGTGGACACTTTAGGCCAACCCAGAATCGTACTGTTCACTGAATTGCACAGTTCAGTTCCAATTACCCCAACCATGAGACCGTCACTGGGGCTTTTGGAAACGGAAGTGTGTCGGTGCACTGAAACCACGGCATTGGCATACCCATCCCTAACTAATCTCTCCTCTTGCACTCACGGAGCCCCAGCTGCCGATATGAGCAAAGTACTTATATGACCTTATCTATTATAATAATACCCAATAGTACTCAAGATACCATTGACCCGTATTGCGAATTGCTCCAGTTGCGGCCTCAGAAATGGCATCGCGTATGTTTGTTGAGTACTTAGGAGCTCTGTTCCTTTCACCTTTCATGAAGTTTGAGGAGGCGATAAATGAATACATGAAGGATAACTGCATGCTTTTTGTGCGTTCATCTAGTAAGCGAAGCACCAACACTGTTTTGCGTTACGAATGTGTACAATAAAAATACAGCGGGTGGCCTGCAAGTTAAACGGGAAAATGAGGATTCCGTAGGAGCTCGTAAGCTCAGCTTCTTTTAATAAAAAACGCTGCGCTAAGCATGGGCTCTCCAGTTACTTTTTGGTTTAGGAGGCGGGAGAATCACCTCGCGGTTGCCTATTATTAGCTTGAAAACGACCATAATGTTTCAGTTTTTTGCGATCGGGTTTGATAAATCGATGGCTAACCGAGGAGAGGTTGGGCACCTGAGAGGGCCTGCGGAAGTATGAAATGCTGTCGGGCGAAGTGTGGCCGATGGATCCAGCCAGGTCCTCACCACTTAGGACGTGTACAACTGCCGCCGGAAGCGTCCACCGGCTCGGTTGGATTTGTCGCATATTTGGGTTCTATTATGGCAGATTATATGCCCCTGGTCCCGGCAAAAGCTTTGGGCTACCTGACGCGTGTTTGCACGTACAACGGCCGCCGGAAGCGTCCACCGGCTCGGTTGGATTTGTCGCATATTTGGGTTCCATTATGGCAGATTATATGCCCTTGGTCCCGGCAAGAGCTTTGGGCTACCTGACGCGTGTTTGCACCACGGTCAGAGAAGGGTCTCCATAGCTTTATATGCTTCGCCAGCAGACAGGTGTAGTAAACGTCGATGGAACGCACGCGAACAAATATATTGGGTTCCATGTGTCTGGCTGGTTGTGTATCGTGTAAACCTAGTCGCATGTTGGTCGTGTGTGTCAGCCAGGTTCAGCCGCCCGCCTTTGGGCTACCTGTCGCGTGTTTGCACCACGGTCAGAGAAGGGTCTCCATAGCTTTATATGCTTCGCCAGCAGACAGGTGTAGTAAACGTCGATGGAACGCACGCGAACAAATATATTGGGTTCCATGTGTCTGGCTGGTTGTGTATCGTGTAAACCTAGTCGCATGTTGGTCGTGTGTGTCAGCCAGGTTCGTTCAGCCGCCCGCTATGATGGAAAGCCTGATCGTCTTGGAAGCTTTTGCAGGTTAAAGATGAGGATTTTGCTGTTTAAAAACAAACTTACCTTACTTTCTTCCAACATGACGACCTAAATGTGGTGTAGATGGAGGGCGGAACAAGTCATCGTAGTTTTTGTGTAGAAACTGTGGAATTTGCCGTAGAAGACAGTATAGTTGCCGGTATAAAATAAGCGTGAGGATTACTCCTGTGTCCAATTTCAACCTGGAACCCTCTGCGCAATTCTCCAAGGAATAGGAGCCAGTGTCTTCATAACTGAGTAAGTGCTTTTCGGAGGAACCCTCGTAACAGAAACACCCACTTACGTCTCGTACCACGTGAAAGGTATGAAGATTTTAAGGCTCGCCGAAGGTGAGGCTTGTCCAGTAAGTGGACAAGAAGCGTTATTGTTGTCGTCAGGCATAGATGACTTGTGCCAATACATCGGCCTCGACAGTAAATTGCCTGATATGGCCTCGGAAGGATTCATGTCTTTTTTACTAGAAGATCCCACCATCGCGACTATTGAAAGTTAATATACTCGATTGGTATACGTGTTTTGGCAAGAAAAGTACGGCTTTCGCGGTGCGCAGTTTTTTGCGAGCTACTGAAGTCATGAAATGAGATAAGTTAGTTTACAGTAATATCACCATGAGAGAGGTGGCCGATAACATAATGGCAAGCCCAAATCTATAAAACAAGCTCCACAGCGGCATCAGGGTAAAATTTTTAAATGATTATTTGTGTTTTTGCGGCTAATTTTTTTAGATTGTGTTTTGTGTTTTTGCGGCTAATTTTTTTAGTATTGTGTTTTGAGTACCGGGACCTATCTGAAATAGATGAAGTTTCAATAAAGGGTAAATAAACCGGAATCCAATCAACAATGAGGCTGGATACTATCGGCTCTGGCTGCCAGCGTCTTTGCCGCCAATCTATCCATTAAGAACGTCTCTAGTTGACACTGTAAGCCCGTCATATTCCTGAATAGGCTAGATAGTTTGCGTACTGAGGCAAACTGCTTACTTTCTACAAGGCATGCATGTCTGGAAGTCCGGTAACCATGCCATCGTTGATCCACAACGCGTAGAGTTCGTAACCGCGGGCCACAAATTATGTGCCTTTAAACTTCATCCATATCGGATGATCGTGTTTGTTTCAGCAACATCTGAGACATCTTGAAAGTGTTTGAATAGCGTTATTTGCAGCCATTTGTTGGGCCAAGGACGGAAATCACAAGACACAGGAAGTTCAGGCCTCAGCAACTCGGTGTTTATTTACACATGTTCACAACACATTTTCAGGATCAGTCTCTTAGTATTCTTTTTCCGCAGGAGGGCAGCGCGTTACTCACACATTTAACTCCCGCCTCACGTCCAACATCGGGAACCCTGAAGCTATATTTTCTTAACTGATTGATGTCTGGAACTCAAATCTTTTAGAATTTGGATTCCAGCCACCCAGTGCTCATTGAAAGTTCCAATATTGGGACCAAAAACCATAGGCTATTGTCTGGACTATCCGATTTCTGCTTCCATCCATCATCCGGCATCATAGTACATTCCAAAGTTGATCAGTCCATCGGGGTTCATGACATTGCCTGAATATGTCTCCTGTTAGCAGTTTTTCTTTAAACTTGGGTTTAATGGTTTTTGTTCTAGCTAGTTAATTTGTGAATTTGATGGTTGCGAGCTACAACGTTACGTCCTGATCAATAGCATAGAAGAGGTAGGGAACTAGACACGCTGCGGCCAAACGGGACGCGCAATCAACACACAACAATTGCTTTGCGCTGACAGCGTACATAGGGTAGCGTCCATCTGATAAGATGTTCGTTCACTGAGCGCCACGTCCTGGTGGATATAGTAGCTCATTGTGCAACACTAATATATCAGAATCACTACTTTAGTGCGTTAGTTAAGC
The DNA here is from genome assembly GCF_000715545.1 of Opisthorchis viverrini. Taxonomy (NCBI): domain Eukaryota; kingdom Metazoa; phylum Platyhelminthes; class Trematoda; order Opisthorchiida; family Opisthorchiidae; genus Opisthorchis; species Opisthorchis viverrini. Next base: position 186,262 of record NW_008751920.1, on the reverse strand, counting down.
AGCGATTCTGATGCGAAAAACACACTATCAGTTGTTGCCTGTATATTAACGGAAATGGGGGCGGAGATGATAATTTTAGGAAAAATGCGTTTGCTTCCGGACGTCCCCAAAAGAACCGCGGAATGCGGCAGTTAAACTTCAGATATCTGCTGACCGTTCTCTCAACCGAGCATTCTTTGATTAAGAAAAACGTAATGCAGGCAAACGGAGAATGCTATTAATTATCTAAAATTTCTCGTAAAGTAGTGGTATGTAGTCATTGGATTTGTTGACCTTAATCTCATTAGGGTGTAGCACTTGCAAACTGCTCTTTTTCATGCTCAGTGTCATGTTCTTTTTTCCCATGATTATCAGTCACATCGCTGTACAAAAGTTTGTTTTACTGAAATACAACCGCTACCGCCCGCTGGCTAGCTCCAACGTGACTTTGAGATTTTTGCTCAGTGACTGTTGTTGTGACCGCCGGTTGGCTATAGTTGACCGCTGCTAACTCTAAACGTGAACAAACATTTTAGCTACAAACACTGGACTAATAAATTTACATTCGTGGAATAATATTTCGATCACCGGAGATCTGGAATACCAGGATGATAGAATTATTATTGGTGTGGTGGTTCAACGGAATACGGAACTACGGAGTCTCATTTTGGACTGAGTCAAAATTTATTTGTATTTTTCTCCTTGTGACTTTTTATCTGGCTTACATTAATTTGCTCTGTTCACTAGAGACTCCATAGGGCCGTTAACCATTACATAATTGGTGAGCCCGAACATTTTTGCTGTTTTCTATTTTTCTTGCTAGCTCAGATCTCCCATATCTCTCACGCATACGCCTAATCCAGTAATATTTTTCAACCATGTCTAACGAAGACGGACTCAACACTGAGTTGGTTGAAAACACCGTTCACGTAAAACTGCCAGCTTTTGGAGTCAGTAACCCTAGGGTATGGTTTATCCAACTGGAACGTTGCTTCCATTTCCGCCGAATTACCTCACAGCAGACCATGTTTTCTTACGTGGTTTCTCAACTACCGACCGAGGTTGCCGCGTAGGTTATTGACCTGATTGATCCTATGCCGGCATCAAATCCCTACACCATACTATAAGCAGCAATTATTAGACGGACAGCTACCTCGGACAAAGCGAATCTGCAAAAATTGCTTGCAGGGGTCGAACTGGGCGATCGCACACCTTCGCAACTTCTACAGCACATGCAAAGCCTTGATGCGGGAAGTCGTTTGATGACGCAATTTTAAAGCAGTTGTGGCTGCAGTGTCTCCCCTTAAGCACTCGCCAAATTCTGGCTACTTTGTCAGATGTCTCTCTGTCGTCACTCTCTGAGGCGGCAGATAAGATCTACGAATGCCTCGCCGACCGTTTGATAGCCCCAACCACACAACAGCCCATTCGGCGTAACGACAACCCTGTTATGGCTTGCCTCGGTCGAATGCAGGCGCAAATCGATCAACTGGTGGCCACGGTAAACAAGGTAGTCACCACAGCGGCGCGGACTAACACGTCACGCACGTCCCGATCGGTTTCACGTAAACCGACCTCTACATCTCAGAACACCAACCGCTTTCGCTATTATCACACAAAATTCAAGGAAAAGGCTGTATGTTGCACACTCCCATGCGCCTATGTCCCTGACCAGGGAAACTCGCTGGCCAGTCAGTAGTGGCGATAGTTGCCACTGGCCAGTCACCTAGTCGCCTCTACTACGTTACGGATAGAACCACCAGAATGCTGTTCCTCGTCGACACCGGTGCAGAACTTAGCGTCATTCCTGCCGGAAACTCGAAACGCTACACTTCTAACCCGCTAACGACACTACAGGCGGCTAACGGCACGCGCATAGCTACTTTCGGTCATAAGTAACTGACGCTTGACCTGGGTCTTCACCGTTCATTCACCTGGATTTTCACTGTCGTCGACGTACACGTCCAAATCATTGATGCGGACTTCCTGACCAACTTCTTGCTGGCCGTCGATATTAAGCGGCAAAAGCTTCTGGGTTCTTTAAAGTCGCTTTCCGTTCCATCAGTCCAGGTCGACGCTTCGTTATACCCCCTCGGTATTCACGTCGCCCTTATTTCAAACATTCCGGTTTTCGACGATTTGATCAAAAAGTTTCCAAGCTTGCTTAAGCCCTCATGTTCGGTCTCAAGTGCCCCACATCAAGTCGAGCACCACATAACGACCACCGGTCCTCCAGTTCACTGTCGTCGGCGATGACTACACCCTGAGTGGCTGCGAATCGCCAAAGCTGAGTTTGACCACATGCTGCAACTCGGAATCATCCGGTCTTCAGACTAATTTTGGGCTTCTTCTCTATATTTGGTCCTCAAGAAATCCACTGGTGATTGGCGACCGTGCGGTGATTACCGAGCACTCAACAGTCGTACAATACCCGACCGCTACCCAATACCGCGTTTCCACGATTTTGAACTGCAATTACAGGGCAAGACTGTTTTCTCCAAGATCAACATCGTCCAAGCGTATCACCATATACCGGTTGCCCCCGACAACATCCCCAAAACGGCGATTACTAGAACCTTTGGTCTATTCGAATTCACACGCACGCCCTTCGGTCTTTGGAACGCCGCTCAAACGTTTCAACGCTTCATAGATCAGGTAGTGCGTGGTTTAGACCACGTTTTTGCTTACCTTACCGACGTGTTGGTGGCAAGCAAGACCATCGAAGAACACAAGACGAACGTCTCCAACAATATGGCATCACTATCAATCCAGATAGGTGTGTTTTCGAAGCACACCAGCTTGACATCCTCGGCCATCGCATTAATTCCGAAGGAATACTGCCGCTGCCAAATAAAACCACTGCCATTTTGGACTACCCCTGACCTCAGTCAACTCGAAGCCTTCGTCGATTTTTGGGAATGGTCAACTGTTAGGACAGATTCATCCCACACTGCCCAGAGATCCTCGCACCGCTAACCGACCTGCTCAAAGCAAACGAAATACGGTTACAATTCAATGACCAAGCTACCACTGCTTCCAACGCCATTAAAACCGCTTTTTCGGAAGTCACCACCCTGAGTCATTTGAACCCCAGTCCTGATTACCGAGTCATACTAAAAACGGACGCATCACAGACCGCTGTTGGTGCGGTCCTTCAGCAGGTAGTGAATGACAGCACTCAAACCCTCTGTTTCTTCTCTCGCAAACTGCAACCCGCACAAACCCACTACAGCACCTTTGGTAGAGAGCTCCTAGCGATCTATCTAGCGGTCAAGCCTTTTCGATACATACTCGAAGGAAGAAACTTCACTATATACACGGACCATAAACCTCTCGTTTTTGCCTTGAGAACATCCCAAGACCAACATTCACCGCGAGAGAACCAATATTTAAATTTTATTGCTAAGTTTACAACTGACATACGGTACATCGAAGGGTCTGAAAACGTTGTTGCAGACGCCCTCTCCCGCATTGAGATAAACAACATAGCAACGATTCCAATCGACCTACAAGCCATTGCCTCTGGTCAGCAACGGGAACCCAAATTCCCGAATTTTTTCAGCTTTCCATCTCTCAAATTCGTCACACTACCGCTCCTCAACTCTGACAGTTTCGTTGTTTGTGACATCCACAGGGCGCCCAAGACACTTTGTTCCTGAAAAACATAGACGCTCTGTATTCGACCACTTCCACGCACTTTCCCATCCCAACATACGAGCGACTGCCAAACTTGTGTCACAATGAAACGTTTGGCCGAATGTGGAAAAGGAGATACGCACTTGGAGAAGAACAAGACCCCCCGACACACCATTTCTCCAACTGGTGTTTTTCAGCCTCCTCTAGCACACACTGGCCGGAATGCCTCTCACACATTCTTCTCAGTATACGCGATACTGTTAAAGAAGACTTGGGCTGCACAGCCGCTGAACTCGTCTTCGGCACTAACTTACGCCTTCCAGGTAAAATGGTAGTCGACTCGGCAGCAACTGGTGAAACGGACCCTAATTCTTACGCTTCCTGGCTTCGCCAATACATGCGTGATATCCGTCCTTCACCTATTTGACAAACTTGCAAGCCTACCCAGGTACATCGCGATCTTGATACATGTGACTGTTTTTGTGCGCGTCGATGCGGTCAGAAAGCCCTTACAACCGCCATACGAAGGACCTTTCAGAGTCACTTCTCGGAAGGACAAAACATTTGTCATTGATCGTAACGGCCGCAAAGACACTGTTGGCATCGATCGACTAGAAGTTGCTTACATGCACACACGAACAACCTCTGATGATGAGCATACTAAGACCCCCTCCGTTACACAACCACACAGTCACACGATCTCTCCTTCGACCAGTGACACCACCAATACCACACACACACACCATCAGTCACAAGATCTGGTCGACATTGCAAACATTCCGTTCGTTTCAAAGACCAACCGTCGTGGCGCATTTCCTTTTCGAGCGTCTTGCTCACCCAGTTGACGCTCTAGGGGGGTTCTGTAGCACTTGCAAACTGCTCTTTTTCATGCTCAGTATCATGTTCTTTTTTCCCATGATTATCAGTCACATCGCTGTACAAAAGTTTGTTTTACTGAAATACAACCGCTACCGCCCGCTGGCTAGCTCCAACGTGACTTTGAGACTTTTGCTCAGTGACTGTTGTTGTGACCGCCGGTTGGCTATAGTTGACCGCTGCTAACTCTAAACGTGAACAAACATTTTAGCTACAAACACTGGACTAATAAATTTACATTCGTGGAATAATATTTCGATCACCGGAGATCTGGAATACCAGGATGATAGAATTATTATTGGTGTGGTGGTTCAACGGAATACGGAACTACGGAGTCTCATTTTGAACCGAGTCAAAATTTACTTGTATTTTTCTCCTTGTGACTTTTTATCTGTCTTACATAAATTTGCTCTGTTCACTAGAGACTCCAGAGGGCAGTTAACCACTACAAGATTGCTCAAAATGTCAGCGTCGCCGAAACTTTCGTAAGTGAAACCATTTATTTGTCATGCAGTGAATATTTTGCGGCCTACCTCTCTGCGTTTTACTTTTCGGCTTTTACCTGGAGCATGCTTCAGCATCACCAATCTGATGAATCGTGTGTCGGTAAGAGCAAAATTACCAACATACTTAAAGAAGTGAAAAAACTCCCCTACCGTGTTTGAAATTTCTTCCTCATGAAAATGGTCTATCTCAATTGGTTTTGCATATCCGAAGGGAAAATTGTATAAGATTTACCACTTCTACTCTTGTTTTGTTTTAATAAACCCAACTTCTGGTAATTGTGTTGATTGTTAACTCCCATCTCGACTTTTGCCACTAGTTTTTGCAAACGTGGCCGAAATTTTAAATTAACTGGTTCTGGTGCTTACCCAGAACTTTATGGGCCCTCAAATGCAATCAGTTTTGTCCGAATCTTTGGGAGCTAAGTATTCGCACAATGGGGCTGAATTTTGGAAAGTTATGACGTGTCCCTGATGTACTGAAGCGATCGGGCAATTGAGTTGAGAGTACCAGTTCAAAAGAGGAGAATGTCGGTAGCTCAAGTAGCGTAGATGGTCGTTGACTTGTTCGCTGAGCTGGGCAATTTGATTGCAAACGTTTCATCACCAATCGAGGTGACATCATCAGTGCGTAGTTGTGCGTAGTGGTGGGTTAGTGGCTGTGCACACAACCACGCAACCAAATTGCCCAGCTCAGCGAACAAGCCAACGACCAGCACCCGCTCAAACTTTTGAGCCACATTTCGGCATTCCGGGGTCTCAGCGATGCTGGAATCATCCCACAGGACTTTTCAGTCAGAGACATGGTTGTTTAAGTGAACAGTGCAATTTGTTGAGCTGCAAAAATATGAGCGTAGATTTGGACGGTTTTTGGTTTAGGCACATACGCAACAAAATGCAACCTACTGGCGTAGAAAGTTTTACTTTACTCGCAAAGGTTTTACAGCTGAGAGCATTGCGCGGATACTGAGCACCAGGTCTTCGCGGGACCTTTGGCGTCAGTTCTTCTCATTCAGAGATTTAGTTGCACTTCGTGGACCGAGCAATAACTTATAAAGTTTGGAGGGTCCCTTGAGGGCTGCTGGTGCTCATAGAATTTTGTCCAGTAGTATGAGTTCTAACCCGACTGATTAACTGGACACTACAGTTTTGGCTTCTGCGCATATGAAGGGGAACTAGGACCAAAAATGTGGCCACTGGACCAGTCTTATGCATCAAGGCCGGATATGCTCAGTAAACAGATAATTACGGTTTGCCTGTTTGCCTGGAGGGTATATTTGATGTTTTGGAAAGGAAAAACAACGTAAAATGAAGTTCGGTAGGATTACGGCAGAGAAGATGGATGTGGATTCTGCTCGGCTAAGCTTGAATGATGGAGTGAAAAGCTGCATAGCTGCATTGCTCTTGCTCAAATAGCAAACAACAGGTCATCGCTTGGTCATTCTCGTTCCAAGGTTTGGCAATCTAATGAGTTATCAGGTTTCCGATTCAACCGTCATATCAAATTTAAGCTCAATTTAGCGGTGATGACTGATTTTCAAAAAGAAATCGGTCTGAGTTTGTCAGTTTTGTAGTGGTCTGGCTATCCAATAAGTTAGTTTATCAGGAGTGTGTGGCAAGGAAATAAAAATAATTACGCTAGGTTGGGTATATAAAAATAAAGAGATCAGATGGAACAGACTCACTAAAAATTGTTCTCTTTAAAGTAGTTCGTCTTTGGCCCAGGTCAGCGAATAAACAATAATCCAATTATGTTGGTCCAGAGGTCTTCTTCTGAACAGATCCCACATATAATAGATTCCGAAGATGTCAGAAATGTTTTGGTACCAGAGTTAGTACATGAGACTCGCGAATGACCTCTGCAAGCGCGAGCAAAATCAGAGGAGAGAGTCGAAGCACGTGACCACGCTTGTATTCTGTGAAATTGTACAAGAGCGCGTTTTTGTAGTTTTTCGTATTCAAACAAAAAACGATTATGCAATTGATGAAATACGTAGTGTTATAATGGAAGTAAAATAAAGGTACAAAACGCCTCACCAGTTAAGTGTGGAGAGCACGAGATCTTGCCGAGGCACCCTGCTTACGTTGCAGTCGTAGGAGACCAGGGAGGATTCTCCAGTGGAGGACCCAAAGAATAAAGTTGACCAACTTGCCGAACAGATTGCAGCCATTAAATCGGAATTGCTCGAATTAGCTGAAGCTACAGTTATGGCAGGCCTGGTCACTGGAAGAATAAATGTCATCTTACCCGAACACTTGTAAATAATATAACTTAATATTACTCCTCCTTTCCCTGGTTGCGATCAGTTCAGTGACAGACTACCATACAAGCCTTTATAGTAATAATGGCCATAATAACATGTTTTGTTTGTGGTGTGAGGAGGTTTTGGATTTTTTGGAAATTTCGTCATTAAGTAATTCTTATCTACGCAAAAAACCGAGGAACACTTTACAGCTGTTTCATCCTCATTGGGAATCTTCAGCAGTGCGCATCTCGCGAAACTTCGGGAAGTCTCGAACCGGTGGCCTCCTAGCTAGCAGTCTGAACAAAACGCTTCGGCCACGGGCGGTCGATCAGCGGTATGAATTACTCGCGGTGCTATATTCTGTCTTGAACGCCGTAATGAAATGTATCCGAGAGGCTGGGATGCGAATAGCTGAAACGAGGTCAGCCTGCTCAGAGTTTGGTGACACTGATAGAGCATGACGTGTGACGGAGAGGTCAGCTTACTGCCAGATAAACCAGCAAACATCCAGGACTGTGTTGATCTCAGTTTGAAGCGGTCTCTAAGGCAGTTTCTTGGACCAGCAGCGTACTGCAGTCGGATTGTCAGGGGTTTCAACCCAATTTTTCGCTCCACTGTACGACCTGTTTGCGTAAATTCGGAAATTTTAATGGAAAATGGAAACATATGAGGTTTTTAAACGTGTCTCAGCGCGGATGCTGGATGAGCAATTGACCTTCAAACTGCCCATGGTCGGAGAGGTGTTCACTGCTGCAACGGACGCTAGTGACCGCGGTATCAGCGCAGTCTTAGAACAGAGGAATGGAGTTATCGAATATGCCGGTTGTGTCCTGGCTAACGCTGAGCAGAAGTACTCGACTGTTGGGAATCTTCAGCGATCGTATGAGCCCTGGATAAGTGGGGGAACTATCTGTTCGAACAATGGTTTTATGTTGAGAGCGACCACAAATACCAAAAGTGAATCAGAACCAGCAGAGATCCTCGCCGAAGGCTCGCTCATTGGGCACTTCTATTGGAAGAGTACGACTTCGCAATTGGTAGGTGTCAAGAAAGGAGAATCGCTTGGCTGATTAGCTGTCAAGTCAAAAGACTGGAGACGAGACCCTCAGGATCATGATTGGGTCCAATAGCCTCTACTTCTAGCTGGATCTCGGAAGGTTGGTGCAAATCCTGTGTTACTGGAGGTTGCAGCTGTCCCGTTTAATGAAAGTAATACTGCAAACGAGTTAAGAAACAGGGAATTGGGAACATTGATAGACTGTGTTTGAGTGAAGCTGGCATAATTCCCTGGAACAACGATTCTGATGTTGTATTGCCCGTGATACCTTGAATCTCGAGATGGTCGAATGCTACGAGACGGCACACACGGGTTGCATCAGAGCAAGGTGTATGTGCGAGTTTTGCTTGTTTGTCCAGCAGTCTGTATCTGATAAGTTGGTGTTTTCTAATAAACCACTGCGCGGCAAAGCGCTTTCTTTATTTCATCAGGACGGCCGCCGATGACATGTGAAGTTCCAAGGCAAAGAAGATGGTGTAATGTTCTCCTGTTGTCTGAAACCTCAGGATAAATATATATCTCCGACAAATATTTGGAGGCGCAAACACAAAGAGCGTAACACCCTGGATTACAGTCAGCAATGATCGCCGTCTTTAAAAAAAAACAAACTTCTTGATCTTGTCGCCCGGTATTCACTCAATGCAAAGCTACACGGTATTGCGGTCAGGAGCGCCTAGATCCTTCTTTTTGAGAGGCGTACGACGCAGTTCGGGATGATCATCCGGGAACTTAATTCCGAAAACAACACATCAACTCGCCGGAGAAGCACTCTTCAAGTGTTTTTTCGACAA
>NW_008751920.1:169998-172209 GCF_000715545.1 Opisthorchis viverrini | reverse complement strand
TCACGCAGCTGGTCTTCCAATTGGGCACCGTAGTCACATTTGGCCGCCTGTGTCTGCAGCTGTAACACGAAATCACGGACCGACTGAGAATGGGAGCGGGTCAACATATTGAACCTAGCTTTTTCGGCTGCTACAAAGTTAATCGGCTTGAAGTGTTGAAGAACTTTTTTCTTCAATGCAGTGCAGGAAATATCGATTGGAGATTCAGGATATACTAAATATTTAATCAACGTATAGGCATCCTTGCCAACGAAATGTAGGAAATATGCAGTGAGTTTCTTATCATCTATATCGGATTTTGTGAGGCACCATATGTCGAACCGTTCCAAATAATCCTCTACGTCACGCGCAGTTGAATTAACATCTAATGGTTCTATTTCAGCGGGAATTCAATTCCAATTGCGACGCCAAAATGTGAGAATTGGGTTTCGTACGTATATCGGTATAACCAGACGAACTAGAAATCCAGAATTCAGCGAAGCGTAACAACCAGCACGTATGTATTCGAATTGGCGAATATGTACACCATATGGAATATTAAAACAAGAGAATAATGAATAGAGCAACGAATAGAGTATCAGTCATGTTCATCACACCACGCTTGTGTTATGTGAAACTGTAGAAGTGCGCGTTTTTCGCAGTTTTTCGTATTCAAACAAAAAACGGTTATGCAATTGATGAAATACGTAGTGTTATAATGGAAGTAAAATAAAGGTACAAAACGCCACAGTTGTCACACCATAGTTTGTCAGAAAAGCATCACCCTCTGACATTCTGTGTGTACAAAAAACATATGGAGGCATTCCCTTCGGCGATTAGAGGCTCCCTTACACTCAAATAGAGCAACTGGCTTTAGCGGATAAAAGTTTGATGTTTCACTGACTAGAAAATGTTAGCTACGGCGACTCTTGGGGTGTGTTGTCGATGAGGAGTGTGTTGTGGTTCACCAAGAACCAGCCGCGAGACTACTGAGATCCTAAGGCATCACGAGAAACGTGTTAAAAGTTTTGCTTGTCCCAGTGAACCAATCCCCGCTGTGAAGACTCAAATCATTCATCAACAAATAAATAAAATATAATAAAAGTCATAATATTTCAACATTCAGAGCTGGCCTCTGTGGAGTTCTCCCCCATGCACCACTTGTTAACTGAAACTGACAACTGACCAAACCACTTCACTTCACGTTCCCTCCTTAATAATGGTGCTGTTCAGCTTACGTAGGAACCTCTAGTTAACTATATTCTTCTCCATCATCCCCAAAGTTTTATTTCCATCACTTCATGCGTGTCTGATGTCCGTTACCACACCACCTCTCTGCACAACGAATTTTCTTCTGCTACGACTCTTACAGAGCTAGGGACTGCCACACCTTCCTCCCTAACTCACCCTATTCCATATTGGCTAGGCAAACGGCTACCCTTATTACCCGTTACCACACCGACCACCCAACCGAAAATGTTTTCTATGTGAATGCTCTACACCGGGGTTGCGCCTGCTTACCGGTTGCCGCTCAGTACGAAAAACACGGGGCACAAGTTTATCACAAATTTTGGCCTCCTACAACACTAGTTGAATGAATTCCAAAAGTATTTAGGAGAAACCTACTTATACCGGTTTGGTTCATGAACTTTCTTCCATATTATCATTGCGTTGGCAGGCTTGGTCAGCCTTTCATCACTGGGTTACTCAGCTCAGTCCAACACTACCCTGTCTTGTTCAGCCGCTTGATGCCACCGTCCAAACAGCAAAAACTGAAATATTTTTTGATAATTGATTCCATCTCATCTGGTTTCTCTACACACGCACCACACCTCACCGATCTCATCTCATTCCGTTCTCCTCTGTAGTGGTCTGGCTACCCAATAAGTTACTTTACCAGGAGTGTGTGGCAAAGAGATAAACAGAATTACGCTATATTGGGTATACAATAATAAATAGGTCAAATGGAACAGACTCACTAAAAATTGTTCTCTTTAAAATAGTTCCTTTTCGGCCCAGGTCAGCGAATAAACAACTATCCAATTATGGTGGTCCAGGAGTCTAATTCTGAACAGTTCCAACATATAATAGATTTATGGTGATCCTTCTGACCAGCGTACATTAGTACTTTCTTTGTAACTTATCATTACTCAAATTGTACCACCTTCTATCTCTCACTAAAATCTCAGCTTATTCCTCTTCTCTTCATACCGAATAACTTTTGTTTAAATG
>NW_008751920.1:111994-167611 GCF_000715545.1 Opisthorchis viverrini | reverse complement strand
TAGAATGGAAGCAAAGTACAGAACAGAACACCACACACCTTCCATCTTCAGCAACAGCTACTTTGAACTTGTCGGATGGTAGCTCTCCACCCCACCTGCAGCTTACGTTTACATGAAGTACGTAGTGTTATAATGGAAGCAAAGAAAGGTACAGAACACCACACACCTTCCATCTTCAGCAACAGCTACTTTGAACTTGTCGGATGGTAGCTCTCCACCCCACCTGCAGCTCTACCTACGTTTACATGGACATTCAACAAAGCCAAAATTACTTCTGATACTCCTTCGGCTTTGTTTCACCTGTGTGGATCTTCTTGGCTAGCGCGAATTCGCACTGCCCGCAGAATCGAACATTCCTTTCCACGCATTTTGACCACGACTTCCGTTACGGGGCCGTCCAGACACCTAAGTATGTCAGTACATTGATGGCACGTGATTGCCATACCCAGTCTGATGGCACATCCAAAACTATTTTCATATTCTGAACTGCATTCTCTCACTTTTTTGAACCCCTGTTTGCGGCTATAAACAACCTGCTTACCTGGACCCAATCGTATCTGGAACATGTTCGTTCTGATCAACTCAACCTTCCCCTGTGATTTAACCGTCTAGGAGTACCTTCAATTTGTCCCACCCACAAAGTCAATGCTGTTCTTTAATGTTTGCGTTCTTTGCATTAGGAATAACTCACTCTCTTATGCAAATTTCACACCTGGTTATGCCCCAGCAGCGACTGCAGTAAGTCTATACAAATTCATTGTACATCCCACTTTCGAGATTCAAAATATCATTAACCCCTACCGCGAATTTCTCCACTTCATCATCCTCGTTTGCGCTTTCGTGACCCTGGCCATAAACTCATCCGTCCAAGGTCATGCAGCCCTAGTAATTGCTTCCAGTCTTAGTTCAAATCGGCTAGTCGGTCACTGAAATACTGTCACTTATGCTAATTTGCCGTTCCGATTCCATATTTTCCGCCATTCACAGAATCTTGTCCCATGACATAAGGGATGGTTCGTTTTCGCTTCCCTACTTATGTTGTTGCTCTCCATCTTTCAAATGCAACGGTCTGATCCCACTTCAATTTGGTATGTCCCCATAAAAGACAAAAAGACTTATAGCCGTGTTCTCTGTCCTCGATGTTCACCACATTTAGATCTAGACAATCTAGGCATGACCGCATCTTCCTCACATAGTCCCCATTATTTTTATGTCAACCCCCGACATAGGACGAGCCTTTATTCTGACTGTAAGCATAATAATGATGACAATGTTTATTCCTATTATGATCATGCCTGGCAGTGTGCCATCCATCAGCTGCGAACAAACATTAGTATTATTATCACATCACGACTGGTACCACGATACTTGAATTGTAGGCGTAAGACTCCAGCTGATGTCAAGACTTCTGGTCACTGGCTCCTAATTGCTAACACAACAATTGGCCGACTGATAATGCTGAAGAATTTGGTTCCTTTGGCCCCGGCAGATAAATCCTGTTATCAAATGGCTCAGGGTCTGTGCGCTGCACACCACACTAGTGTAGCCGGGTAAAGTCACTGCCGTTCAACCACACTAGTGTAGCCGGGTAAAGTCAGCTGCCGTTCAGTTGCTTTCCAACCTGTGGAAATTATATTGCCGGAGAAAGTTTATCACTTTTGCCCATCGAGTGTGCCATCACTACACACAACAAATGCCACCTGACACAGTGCCACTAGTGGCAAACGGCTTGACCATCAATCAGTTCGACTGGAACCCGACACTTTGAGGGTAGCTTAAGCAGAACACGAGCACCAGCCTGGCATTACTCACCCTCTAAGGGGCGATTAGACATCCCCGTCTCAAATGATCCCGAGTAAAACTTATTAGGATAGGTAACCTTGTGGTGCTTAAAACGACCTCAGCTGCGTCACCACCCCGGATCGGCACCCCACTCCACGTTTGGGTCCGCGCCAGTCACTCGGGCGGCAAGTTTCAGAAAAACAGTATCGGGCCGATGAAAGAGATGTACATCTAGACAACTTACGCAGCAGCTGCTAATGAATGTCGACAGTCTCCATTCCTGGTTTGACCCCGGGGAAGATGGATCGGTAAGCTATGCTCAAATAACAGTAGGGTATTCCGATAAACTATGAAGTTTGCATAGTTGAATCAGACCGATGAAGGAGTTGGGTATGTCTCAAGGCTCTTTTCGTTGACCTAGCTCAGTTATTAGCACCATTCCACAAGGTTTACTCCAGCCCGGTACACTCAGCTCAGTGATGTGCTATAGAAAGTTATTGATAACAGGCTTTTTGTGTGAAGTGATAGAATTCTCATATGGTTCTTTAAAAGCAACTTTGAGTTTTTTCCTTGTCACGACAATGTCATAGACCCATTAAGAAGCGAAGCACATGGATGCGTTTACCTGAACATCGGGTGTGCGGACCCTCACCTTACCCAAGAATTCCGCGAAAACTAGAATGTACGGATTCGTGCTGCTGTAGATGTCGTTTAGTTGGGTCAGGCATTCATCTAAGATTACTCTCTTGATCCATCTTACGCCAGGGATGGCCCTGACGAAGTGTTTTAAGGCAAGGTTGCAGTAATCCGCGTGGAGCAAAAAATCAAAATTCCCCGACCGTCTACGGCCACTGCAATCAGTAGATATTACGTGCCTCAAATGATACACACCACAATTTGTTGCAAGGTGCTATGCATGCAAGTGGCTTCCAGCTGCGCCCCGGAAAACCAACACAGTGTAAGCGTGTCAAGTCTCCGGGGTCTACATTCACTACTTTTCCGTAACGGACTCCATAAAGTAACCTCTTTTCTATACAAAGACTTTTGTAGTCCTCCACCTGACTGAGAGAATGACTGACAGCCCTATTTCCATAACGAAGTTAAAGGGTGTTATTGCTTTTCAGGCTTGCGTTATAATTGAGTTGAGCACAATTCTGAAGGTAGTCATTCAGATCTAAAACTACTAATTGCTATTCTTGGGTGACTTTACAACTGTGCGCATAAATCGCGAGAAATGCCTAAGCTCGGATATGAGGGTAAGCCGGATTTATTCAAACTAGGGAGACAGAGTGGAAGGAAGGACCACAAACCAGCATGAATTCCGCGTAACATTTACGGTCAGTGTGCTATCAAATATTTAGCAGTAAGCAGCGGTTGCACCGTAGTTCGCCTCAGCCTAGCTTCTGTTGTTCTAGCTCACCTAATATAATGGACGCATACAAAACTCAAGGGATCCTTCTGGTTGATTTTTTGCACGTACTGTGAAGCATCATATAACGTAATGCGTCTCTGTTTGCCTTTGGAATTGCCGTAAATTTGTTTTGAACTCTACAACCAACGCATAAACTCGCTAAGAAAATATTCCCCCAAAGACTGTGCTTGCATAAATCCGATGGCATTTAAACTGTAGGCCGTCATTTTTTATCGAATCATACATGTCTGTCAAGAAACCCACACCTATTTGTACACACGCATAGGAGGGCACAATTGCCAGAATGTTGCACAGCGATGACAGTCGATAAATCTGCCTGTGCTTTATCAGATTGCTTCCCAAGTCTCGAATCATAATTTATAAATGTAAGCGTACTTACACAGGGTTTTTGCCAGAAGGGAAGAAAGAGTTGAACGTGGTATGTTTTATATAAGAAGTTGTTTTTCAAACCAAATTTCAAGTCTACTTTGCTGATTTGTACTATGGCTTTGTCCTGAAATCTCATAAACACAGTAGTCACTTCAAGATATTATTCACATGGTAGGTAAATATGCACACGCTCTGTTTTTTAGCTTCCAAAACTAATTATTACACGCTATAAACCCCACTACAACCCCATTACAATTGCCACTACTTTTCCCTAGGATTTTGTAGCACACGAAAACTGCATACCAGCTAAATTTTCCCTAACTTTTTATGTCAATTTAGCAATTTGCTCATCTTGGTGTACCAGATTCACGAAATTGTTTATCCAATTAACTACTCATGAGTAGACAGAAGTTTCTCACGTCTCGAGGCTTTTTGTCAGAAAGTGGGTGAACTCACACGGATATTGTCTTGGAACTACATATAAACGGAACCCCGCTGTTTCGAATTAGGTGCGACAATGTGTTTCCGTCGATCGACTGTGATATCGGTGAATATGCGTGGACTTTCAAGTTGTTAGCTTATCCATCTGTGGGAATGCAGCATATATACGCAACTCACACGAAGTGTTAATGTCAGTTGGTGCAGCCATCCCTGAACAATGGACCTTGTTTATGATTACGACCAGTGTGTTGGTCAACTTTCTCGCTTATAGTGCGTGCATGCAACCTGTGCTCAAAGGCAGTGGGGAAGCAAGACCAGTTTTTACATTCGCGAATTGCACGCTTCTCATCAGTTATAACTACTGTCAGTTCAAACAAGGCACAAATGTTAACGGGGGACGTCCAGTATATTAGATATCCGTTTTGGTGTATAATCTTGCAGTTTCATCTACGAGGTTGTTTCCAGCTTTTCTGAGTTCTCACAAAAAGAAAAATTGGGATCAGATATAACAAATAAGATCACTACCACGTAAGCTGTTTGGATAGGAAAAACCGTTTTCAATCCCTAAATTTCCTTCTACTTATGGGGGTGAAAACCCTCTATGAAGACCGCCTTAAAGTTTAAACCACGCAACGCATGCCATTCACCAAAATCATGTAAATACGCATCGTTCACCTTATTTCATCTTATAACTGTTTCGTTCACGCAGACTACTTTTGTCGTGTTCCCGTATCTATAAGCCATCCGTGGTGTACGTTTTATGCAGTTAGTTTCGGTGTAAGGACCACGAAAAGCAGCTATCTATTAACAATATTTACTAACTACCTTTTTTACCAATGTGCGAGAATGGGACGATCGGTTATAATGAAGCTTCCATTGTTCATGCTGAACGTGAGTATCCTCAGGCCGTGTATTCCAGCTTTCCTGATCCTATTTTCAGTCTCGACAACAAGCTGTGACTATCGTACAATTCACTGCTTGATATGGAGGCATATTTGTGGCTCTTGTTGTCAGCCGAGGTGCCAAATAGTTGACTTTTCCGAAGAGTCATAAACGTCTTGACGCCATTTTCCGAGAACGAGTGTCAACTCGCTGCCATTTTTAACAACATATTTTACGCACTATTAGTTAGCTGACTGGTTTCCATCCTAACCGTCAAGGTACCTTCGTATTGACCTCATCAAGGCTTACTCTGAACAAACAAACTTCTTTTTCAAGTTTACCCAAAAGTTTAACGGCAGTGCGCGCTGTCTAAATCGTAATTTTGCTAACAACACAAATATCACCGCATCCAATTTGTCTGCACACCTAAATTTATTCACAAACTCATGAACCATGATCTGTCTTTATAGTGCTGTTAGGGAAGTTGTATGTGGACTTCAATGAAGTGACGATGCCTATTTGGATGTTATAAGTGAAACTCTATTTTGATGAATGAAACCATCGTGCTAACTGATAACAGACAAGTAACCGTATTTCTGGTGTTACTCGCCGCTCCAGTGTCTCTCGTGAGGTCCTACATTACTCCTCTGTGGAACGCCGGCATAGGTTCAAACGCTGACTCGGCCCGAGGACATTGATACCACGGTTACCTGAAAGCCCCTAAAAACAAAACTGATCCTCGGGAAACTAGAAGGGACCAGCATATGGATTGACATGTGCGAGCTGGCACTACTGATGCAGGACTGGTCAGTCACATCACTTTCATTTCCCATCATCCCAGGATAGGGATAAAACAGAGGGGGTGATATCTCATGCTGTCTCATCCGTTCACCAACACAGAAAGCCCAGTTTTGTATGCCACAATAAGCAGCATGCAAATAAGCGGTAAGTGTTTGAGGGCCCAACTGGTCCGATGGATTCACTTAGAGAAATAAAGCTACGTACCAATTCACCACTGAACTTTCCCCGACAATCTGTTATTACTTGGAAGGTACGGTTGTACGGTTTCTTCACTTCTTCACTTCTTCACAGAGAAGAACTAAGTCACTTAACTGAGTTTGCAATAAAATTACCAGCAGGCCTCAGGTAGGGAACCGGGTTTTGTACTTTCCCTCCGTCAATGATCTGTGTGACTAGAGTGTGAAGGGCAGCCTGCAGCACCCAAACAGGGATCCTATAAAGCCGTAACAAACTGTCAAAGTAAAAGGGACTAAAATTCTTTGTAACTGCTTCGACAGGATAGACTTGCTTCTCTCCTCATTAAATGGGTGTCTTTGTCAAACCAATCAGCGTTGATGTATGTATAAAACATTGTGTGCTTGAGGTTGCCTAGATGCAGGAGAATCTGTTCTGCCAGGCCTGGAGCAAGGAATAAGGTTCTCTGTCTTACGTTGACAAAGGACAGTCACGCTCATAATAATAATACCGGGAAAATATCTGAACTTCCCAGATAAGTATGAAACTGACCAAGTTGCGGGTAGAAATTATATAAGATTCTTGCTATAATAATCTTCTCCGGTATCTACTAGGAATAGAATTTGCCCGTTTTCTGGACTAGCAGAAGGCATTCGAGAATAAATTATGGTTTATATTGCTCCTGGGAGGAAATTCCTCATGCTTTTGCCCGATGTCTTTGGGAAAGTCTCATCATCGTTAACCCAGAACTAAACAGACGGTTTCTGTCACTCAATTTTTCGTTCGGGAAAAAGCAGTCGGCCCAGCACCATCCGCTTTATTGTCTCATTTAGGCTGAAAAGGCTCTCAACATCGTAGTCACCAGAGTTAGGTCTTAGAAAGGGTAACAAACATGTTTATTCGAAAAATGTCTTACTGAACACTAAGACATTAGATTTCTACCTACTCATATCGAGTCAAGTAGCGCTAGAATGTACACCTGCGCTAAAATCTCCGAAAGAAGCTTATTGTTGTGCAAACTTGGGAAGAAAAAATCTAAACCTGGGAATATACTTTGATGTCGGTCTGGATAAGATATGAAGCAACGTCTAATAGAGTAACTGAGCTCCTTGAGATCTTCGATAATAGTTCTCTGTGGATAGATAAATTTGTCCTAAATATTCACCACAACTAGGTCCGACAAAACTCAACAGATTTGCAATTTTATGGCAAGAAAAATTTCTTTTGCAGAGTTTGTTGAGTGTCGCCACGTTGTCGAATAAGTTGACCGAATGGTAGACAAACAGACGCATGAAATTTTTTTGTAGCATATCTCCTCCTGTGACTGAGTTGTGAATAGTGAGCGTATGATACCACCAAACAAACTATTATGAGCGTACCAACAAGTTACTCTAGTAATTACAAACCATATGTATGCAACTGCTGTCCGAAAATTGCAGTAACTGATAGTTATTCTACTGAACATCTGGTCCTTCAACGAGATGGAACACATGAAGCTTTGTATGTCGAAGCGGAGAAATTTTTCGTCACCCGCGTGATCGGATGACCACATTTGGCCAGCAACTTGTCGGCTGTGATCCCCTGCCTCCACGAGTCGGACATTTACCAGTGAGCAAGGACACACATTTGAGTGTCTTCTCTTCAGAACGGAAGATGTCACTGATAGAAGGGCTATATATCAACTAGATTTTGTTCCTCTCCCTCCGATGAACGTTCTCGCCTGTAAATTTGTTCACCCCATAATTTTGCTTTATCGAAATTACGTCCACTTGCTGCACCAAATTACACGGCAATGGACTTGGGAGCAGTTACAGTGCCGAGTTCATCAACTTCAGAAAAGATTTTTAAGCTAGATACCAGTAAGCCTATAGAGATACAAGTTCTGTCCTGAGATCTGGATGAAATGTGACACGGCTGGCGTTCCTCAGGATTGCGTTCCTGCAGATCGAGATACTGTAGGCATAAGTTTTTTGACATATTTAATCAAGGGATAAATATCTTGTCTTTTCAATGGTCGACAGTTTTTTCCCGGCTTCTCCGGTCGTAAATACCAACTTTTCTTCTTAATTTGATTCTCATTATGATAAATTATTTTCAAGAAGAAAATACCATGTGCTGTGAATTTTTCACGTTTATTTTGGTGGTCAGAACCGGTAAGATTATCTTATGCATTTCATTGCATTGCAATTCACTTCTACAAGTTTTAAGGCACCGTTTTTTTCAGCAAAAATTTTGTAGTTTACACCGTCACATCACTCAGCGTGTTTCGATACACGTGCTGCCCCTTCACCTAGTTATCACTCTTTCGGGCGCCACGAGGAAGTACATTCTTGAACAGGCCACCAGCATCGATACTTGTGGCCATCCGGGGAAGTGCTTCTCCTTTCAACCAAACCAGCATTTTCGTCTGTAGTTTACAAACCGAGGGGCATTCTGTCAGCAGCTATCTTCTAACAGCTAATTATGCATAATTTATCGCCTCTCTTCCGGAAGGGAAGGGGATAGTGGAGAGGGACTACATGTTCTGGTTTATGGAAGATGAACTCAGGGCTCGAATGGAACTGGTTAACCAGGCAACTTGCCCACATCTGTACTTGGTGTACGCTTAGTGTGATCCTACGCAAAGACCATGTTTCCACTCCACAGTGCCGTTGGTTGGCGTCGTAGAATCTGCACAGCCCGTACAACGGAAACGGGGTGTCAGTCGAACGTCAAGGACTGTTTTTGCTTCCGTAGTTATCCTCACATATAACAAATTTCTCGTTACACGTTTGTGTACTCATCTGTGTACTGTGTTCCTGTATATGCAGGGTGTTTGATGGGGTGGAGCGGCAATGCTCAAAGTTCCGTCATGTAGGTGTGTTGGAGGGTGGATATACGTATCGCCCATAGAAGGTCACAAGAGAGGTATTTCCAATCTCTCTGATAAACTACTTATCCATTGCGTGTCCGTTTTGTATACCAAACTATTCCCGGTCATTTGTAAGTACGAAGCAACAGTTCTGCCTAACTCGCTCCATTTGGTATCACGACCAACGCCCTGATGGCTGACGAGCCGGAACCAAACCGTTTCTGCTCTGACCATGTTGAAACAAAGTAAATTTGGATGGTTGGTGAGAGACAACGCAAAACGGGCACAAACGCTGTGCGGACGGGTGCGTGTTTGTAGTTACTTTGTTTGTACGTGTGCACTCACATCCTGTGAGAAATTTCAGCAACACAGGCCTGTCCGCCTGTGAGCAAATGAACCTCTAACCCGGGAACGGGTTGAAGTAACACTTGTGGAACAGTGAGTAGCAGGGAGTAGCATTTCCGTTGAAAAGTGTTTCCAATATTTGACAGTGAAAAGCACTGAAATTAGGTCAGCAATTTACCGTGTGTTTGGAACACTGACGGACACTTTCCTACCGTTTGCTAATTATTATGCATAGTTGAAAGTAGATAACTAAAAGCGTAGAGAAAAACTGAGGTTCTAAAAGAATTTTTTTTAAATTAGCGCAGTAAGTTTATGGATCTCATGGGAAGCTGATCCAATGTTCCGGGAAAATTCAAGCTACATTTTTCGCACTGCTGAAAAGGTGAATAAAGAACGGACGTACACTTAGCGGAATGATTTCTTTCCTAGGTATTAGACATGTGAGATCATTACGCATTAACTTATTTCTTCTCTCACCAACTAAGTCGATCCAGCTGATTCATTAGTGACAAATCAGCTGATCCACTGCGATAGTGATACTGTGTTTTTTGAATAGATGGTAGCTGTCACATCTAATTGGCTAGAACCACACACAGAAAGCCAAAATTATGGTTAAATTGTTGATAACAATGAGTAAGTGACAAGTGGTTTCGACCAATAAATCTCATTCGCGCACGAATTTGGTTCTGACAAAAGATTCACCTGAATCCCAGAGGAAAACCTCTCGTTTATGATATTTCGAATATCTTACCAAACGAAACACGAGGCGGTCTGATACAGCACATTCAGCTGAAAAAGAATATAACAGGTAAAAGATTCTGCTTGAATTCAAATGTCTCCTGTCATAACAAATTGGTATGCAAATGAGTTCACATGTTAAACCTAGTGTAGTGTGAGTCAAAGTAGAGCAAAAGTTTAGAGTAAACTCAGGCAGTGCGCCTATCTGATGGGTCCCAAGTTGGACGAAACCGGTCGCGAGCTTTCGAAGAGTTTTCAGCAACTCTACGAGTAGTATGTTATGCTTTATCAAGTGGTTTCCTTGTTGACCATACTCTTGTTTAGAAAAGTTACGTTACATAAATCTGTTGGTCGTCACCAGTCACTTGTGTTTAACAAAATCATTTTTGTGAAAGCATTATTTCGTCTAATTTTTATAAACCTGAGTGACACTGCAAGCCTTATAATGTGAGGAAATTCCAACGTGTGAATTCCAGCAAGACATTTAGATCCACTATTCCTGCGCGTAGTTCTGCACACCTTTAAAACATCCGCTTCTTCGCTGCCTATTATCAGAAGTGTAAAACAGGTCACGTGGAATACTGCTCATCTTACCGCACAGTACTGGATGAAGTCTAAACTTAAATTTCACGTGCTTGACCGACAATTGCGGCTTGTCAGGGCTACGGTTAAATGGGATTTCGAAATCAGCGTTTAGGCTTACCTCTACAAGTAGACCAGTTGGAAAGATTATAACCTACGTGATACACTGCTCACAAGGTTGCTGAAAATTCTTCAGCAACGAATATACATATATCGCGATATCTCGAATATCGTAGCAACCGAAACATGAGGCGGTCTGATGTCGCCCATTCAGTTGCCCGGAAATATCACAAACGAGAGACTTAGCTGGGTTTCAGGTAACTTTCTCGCAAAAACCAAATGTGTCTGCAAATAATGGTAGTTCACTAATATTAAAATCTTGTTCGTTATAAAGTTTATTCGTGTAACTTGACTTCCCAAGATGTTAGATGGGTTTAACACCCTCACCGACATAAAAGGTCCTTTTACCACGCAGAGACTCACTGATAACGTCAATGAAGAGATCCACTTCCTGTCAAAATCAGCTTGAGAGGACCACGAGATATTTCCCTTGAAGACGACTTTTTCGGTAAGAGACACGAGTTCTACTTTGAGGCCGTGCAATGGTGATGAGAAGATGAACATCTAATTAACTTGAAGATATCCGTCAAGGTTACCATGTTTTCTTATTCAGGCGTCAACAACAATCATTAGTAGGGTTAAACGCATGAGTTGCCTCTAGATTTTGATGTGTCTCATTCTAGGCGTAGAAAGATTGAATTTACACCATCTTCCTCCATGGAATAAAAAAAATCTATCAAGAACAAAGTACTTTAAACAGCCCGATTCCTTTTACCTTTAATAATCCAACCATTCCGAGGAATTCACTCGTCCCCAAAACATTTCAATACTTTGGTGGCAGCAGTCATCTTAGACAGATCGAGAAACGTGGACTATCCTGCCGTCTGAAAATGCTAAGTGAAGAACTTCAGAACCCATCTACTCTGTTCCACTATGTGTGAAGGCATCGTATTCGTCACTGGCTACGTCTACCGACGGACACCCCAGTCAGCTACATCCACGCCGGTAAACAGCATGGGGGACTTGGTATCCCAAGTCTGAGTGCAACAATCCCGATGCAGCGGAAAACGCGTATGGAGAAGCTCCTTTCTAGCCAGTGCCGAGTACCACGCAATGTGTTCAACGATTCCGCATTTGGCAAAATCGTTCGGGATCTCAGCCTTCCGATCCGAGTCCATGGAGCATGCGTAAACACCAAAGAAGAGCTGCTAACTGCTTGGCGTTAACGGTCGCAATTTATGAGAGTTGGCCACTTCGCCTCCTTCTAATCGATGGCGACGAGTGTTTTCTCGGATATTAACCCCGCAATATCCAGCTGCCATGCACCTTGCTCAAGACGTGAGTTAGAAGCGTTTGGCATGGTCATGGTGGCCAGATCATCTTGTGTCATGGAAACTGTGGCCAACCGGAAAGTTTGGTGCACATTTTGCAGTCCTGCTGAATCATACATGACGCCAGATGTGCTAGTCATAATNGGATATTAACCCCGCAATATCCAGCTGCCATGCACCTTGCTCAAGACGTAAGTTAGAAGCGTTTGGCATGGTCATGGTGGCCAGATCATCTTGTGTCATGAAAACTGTGGCCAACCGGAAAGTTTGGTGCACATTTTGCAGTACTGCTGAATCATACATGACGCCAGATGTGCTAGTCATAATCGGGTTGCAAGGAAATTCGAAAAACGTCGGCCGTCGACCGGGATATACGTCTTCGAGGAGTTGGGAGCACCTACTTCGACTTCCTTCATCAAACTTGACCCAATCACTGTTAGGAAGCGCCGAGCAACTGTAGTAGACGTCAGCATAGTCTCAGACGGGGGCGAAGTGACTGTATGGAATTATAAGAGGCAGAAGTATGGTGCTGATGAATATTCCCTCGCCATAATCTTAGCCCTACATGCAATCGGTTATGATATCGACTTTTTGGTCCACCAACCGATGATCATCTCTTCCTTACTCTGCCAAGGCTTTTATTGGACTTCCTAAGGTCGCAGTCAGTGACTTGTGTTTGCTTGCCATTGTGGGCTCTCTGTGTAATTATGACAATTTTATGCGTGGCACATGGCGTTGGGTTTACATTTTTGTCATTTAATCTCACACCAGACCAAGTATGATGGACAATAAGTGCCTGATGTGCGAGCGCCTAACGCGCCTTGAAGCGCATTCAGAATTACTAGTCCTTTCTTCGGTTGTTGGTCTCTACACGCGTGCTTCCATACTAAAAATTCTTACGTACTTTAGGATTCATCTTATTTGACTGGAACTGCTGGTAACATGACTTCTCTCTCTTATCTCATATTCTCCTGTTACTCTTCCGCATGCTTGCATTCTCTTTATGTCTGTGACCATGCTCTTCAAAAACAAACGATAATATGGATGAGTTTCCGCTACTCAGTCTTAACTCCATTGATGTCCCAGCTGGCTCCGGAAAAAATCCACACCTGCGGGCATCGCTGAAACTGATATCAGCCCACCTATCGTGTTCTTGTGGAGTGGGCGCCTACGCATAACATGTAGATCCGAGAGCGATCGACAACCCACATTGCCCACACGTATGGTAAAAAAAAATAAATCATTCAGCTATAACACTCTTCCGGTGCCTAGCTGCCATGCTACCCGAAGGAAGCACGAGGGCTGGGATACTGCCGGGATTCCCAAGCCTAGACAGGGGAAGTCGGGAGGCAGAGGTCGGGTTCGGACCACGGACCTTCCGGTCAGTAAATTTGCGTTCTACCCACTTGAGCCATCTCGCCGAATAAAATGATTGAAGTCTGCTCATTGTTGCCGTGCTTCTACAACCATCCAAATGTATCCGTTTGTCCTCCAGCCCTGCTGCTGATTAGACTTGTTTATGGATAGCATTCGCTCAGATTCGATTTCATAGTGATGAGAAGTAGTCAATGTCAGCTGATAGCTTGTGCAGTGCGTCGGAAAAAGACACAAGTGAATGTGTAGGCTGAACTTGACTGAGAGATAAAAGAAGCTTTTACGTTCCGGATTTCTAAACGCCGAATTATCAGCGAAGCTCCCCTGTGTAGTCAACATGTCACCCTCTTCACTTTTTCCAAGTTGAAAACCTTAGTGGTCCTGTGATTAGCCGTCAGCCACAACCAATTAATGAATTGAAAGAGTCGCTTTGCGCAGGATCTCCGTTGAGAAATGTGGAACTTACCAAAAGCGGCGACGGCATTTGGCGAAATGGTCTAAGGGATCAAAAACGGGAAATTTTCAAAAACACTGGTGTATAATGTTGAATCTCAGGTTCATTTGCTCAATTTACGGGTGTTTCTTCATGAGCTGTGCAACATTAGTCTGTGCACCAATAAATCAGCCTATAAAAGGGAATATATCACAAACGACATTTCCACTGCATCCCCCAGCACTGCACAGCTAACCTGATCGTAGTGTGTCGATGTAACTTTAGTTGATATCCTCCAACCCCTCTACTTTGAAGATATGGTTTGAAGGTGGTTTTTCATTCTTGCTTGTGAAATTGATGGGGTCGGTAAACCCCTCTTTTTGAAGCTCAGAATTTATCATAACAGTCCTTGGTATGGAATTAAACGTTTTCAGTAACAATGAGTTCGTCTGTCGTTACTTATCGGAATGGTTTCACAGCTGAGGGACGCTCAAGCCAGAGAGGAAACACTAAATGTGAGCCATTGGCACAAGCATCATTTCCAGTCTTGGGATCTGCTGATCGCATAAACTGAATCATTTGCCCTGGAAAGCCTAATCGCTTCCGGATAAAACAGCCCTAAAATGCTTTTGTATAGCAGCAGCTAATCGATCTTTTTCACTAACAGACGCAGTACTTGCCTTCGACTCTCCTGTGTTGACTGAAACCTCGATAGATTTTAGCAAACCAATTTCTTTTTTCTATTGTTTCTTCATTTTGCGTGCAATCTCCATTTTAACAAGTGCGCAAAATTTTTGAAAATTTTGAGTGATACAACCCCATACCTGATTTCGAAAAAGCACTTTTATCGTGTACTTTGTCATCACTGTCACCCTCATCCTCATTCTCCTCCTCGTCGTCGTCGTTACTATCATCATCATCATCATCATCATCATCATCATCATCATCATCATCATCATCATCATCATCATCATCATTCACCATCATCATCATCATCATCATCATCATCATCATCATCATCATCATCATCATCATCATCATCATCATCATCATCATCATCACCATCATCATCATCATCAGAGACAGCAATAGTAGTATCTACATTGGTGCTTTACTGCCGCACAACCAAAATTTGCACATAAAGCCTTAAATTTGAAAAGAAGGAGGAGAGTGGGTGAGAGAGGAAGCTAGTGCTAGCCTATTGCCGGAATTGTGAGGTGCCTACATCTTCGAGCGCCGAGTCAGATGATCTGCAAAGAAACTGACAGCACAAACGCCACTGATATTGATTAGCCGACGCGACGATCCCAGTAAGCGCAAGCGGGGTCACGAAGACTGGCAACATATAAACTCTTTGTAATCTCTCGTCATACGTTGTCAACCTCGCGGTTTGTGCATTCTGAAAGAGGCACGGAGAACAACACTCATCCCTTTAGACCATGTTTCGGCATGTATTACCAAGCCCACGAAGTTGATGGTGTTTGGATAGTTTCTGTCACTGAAGTACCTTTTGTACAAACACTTACGTCATCCGACACCGACAACGCCTCTGAGATACCTATGGTCCAAACCCAGAGAAACCTCAATTTATCTGTCCGCAGAAGTCGTATCACAGCCGTAAAACGTTACGACCTTTACTGCAGCCTGGTACGCGAGATCCTTGTGATCCAGTAACACACCTTATTTACGCCACAAGTAACACAACTTAATGAATTCATTTTGGCCTTCGAGATTCGTGCACTGACTCGATCAGGCCTAATTCCGTCGGAGGTAACACAACTACCACAGTAGTGAAAATCCAGTGCTTCCTATTCATTGCAAGCGGGATGTTCAGAGACTGCACATTCTGAAGCATGTCTTTGCGCTTTGAAGGTACAAGACGCATGGAAAAAGATAGTGTGACAGTGGTCAGTCTATTCAACCGAGATTCTGCTTCGCCTTAGTCTTTAAAGATGAGGTAGATGTCATCTGCGTACTCATGATCGATAAAGTTCTGACCAGCAGAGATTTGAACACTGGGATTTTGAAGCTCTCTCAGCTTTCGCCTCATTAATTAATCGATGATGAAGTTGGATAAGGACGGGAAGAGTGGACATTTATGTCAGACACCACTTTCTGTATGGAAGCTTTTGGAGAACCCACCATGCACTCTCACACGCCCAGAAGTATGTGAGTATATGGACTGGATTAGGTTAACAAAATTCTGGGGCATGGTTAACTCGACAAAATCGAACGCACCCTTGAAGTAAATCAACACCAAGATTGTGGATCGTCTGTAATGCGGAGTTGCTCTAATCCCTGGTGGAGTGTAAACCGTTTCGAAATCCTGCTTAGTGCTCCCGGTTCAAGAGTTCGCTTACCACAGTAAGACGACGAAGACTTGATGACGCCCAAACCTTTGTTAAAACTGGGGACAAACTGACGCCCTTGTGTTTACTGCATCCACCAAGAGTATCATATTTGAAAATGGTCACTAATGCTGACTCACCCCATAGTTCATTTTCTCCACACGTACGCAAATAGATTAAACCTTCGATTAGCGAGTTGGAGCAGAATTCTTGGATTCCTAGTCACTTGAAAAACCGCTGTTTGCTATGTTTCGGTTCATTGTAAGTTCCCAAACAAAAGATAGCTTAAGTTTCATGCAAATCAAAGCGAATTCCCTCTAATCAATGGAAAATAACCATCCTGCGCATCTCCAAACAACATCAATTTACGGCGCTGAGTGAATTTTCAGCCTAGTAACCTAGCCGACAAAAATAAAGACAAGACCGCAACTCCACCATTCATCGCTAAAGTAATCCTAACTACCAGTGTCCAGGCTTTTATTGGTATTGTTATATGTACGGTTTGTTGGTATTTAGATGCGCCAAACACATTCCAGCCTGGATTACAGCCGTTCTCTGTGGAACGGCATCACAAAGTTGCTGTTATCCAACATTAGGCCAGATGGAAATTCACCGATCATGCAGATACGGGTTATCAACGTCATGTAAGGTTTTTCAGATAAATATCCTTTTGTTGGGGTCATCTCTACCTAGAATGCGCCGTGGCAACAGGCTTCTAATGACGCCAGGGTCACGCGCTTCATGCTGAGTCCTCCAAGTTGACAACGCCACTTGTCGGGGTTAACTTTGTGCCCACAAATCAATTAGGCGTAAATGCACGTCAGGATGCGGGTTAGTGGCATCAAATTCCAGGGCATATGGGGAATGCTTGTTGCTCATATTCCGGCAAACGTCTTTGGACGATGCAATGCTTTGTCCGAGTAGGCGTTGTGTCATTCACAGTGATAGCAACAAACCGGTGTGTGTCACCGAGACCCCGCAAACAGTAGGCTACTTGTTGTGAAAACTTTGGATAGAAGGAAGATGGTTTATGGAGTTTTTGAACTTTTTGCAAAGCTCTGTCGCTAGCTGCTAGTCAGCTGAACACCGAGCAAAGGGCAGTCTAATCGTCCAACTCTGGGAACCCTTGCTTATGGTGATATTGCATAAACCTCTAATCTTGACCAACCTCATAACCTGGTCACTTGGCCTGACGAAGCTTGTGTTTCGAAAACGAAATGTTGCCCAGCAGCAAATCTACCGATTGTTACCAAACTTTTCAAAAAATGATCATTACTGAAGCGGTTCCAAGCGTTTTTCTACTGATTGAGACCATTACAGACTTTTTGTGAACAAACTAGGGGCTGGTTGCATCGCTTCTGTGGGACCTCCTTGTATCTTGGGTATCCGGTAAAATCGAGGTTGTTTGACCTACATCCTATCTAGATGCGAGTCATTCACACGGCTGATCAGCCGCCCATAGCTGAATGTCATAGATTTCAACTGGTAACAGGTCCTTATCTCTTCAGACATTCGTCGGATGTGAGCTAATGGTGATTTTCAATAAAATTCAACTCATTCTGCGTTTATCAGTTTTTCAGCATAAATTCATTTCACCAGTAGGATAAAGCCTACATCGGACCAACCGGTACATTGGGCGAACTCTGTGCAGCGCATTTATTTCAATGATATCATGAGCTAGGGATTCAGCTTGGATTCAGCTGATTCTCCGCTTAAAACTAAATTGTTGCGCGAACAATTGTACTTCTTAGATTTAGTACAATTTGGGTTCAAGTAGAACAATCACTCGACAGAACTTCAGGAGAATTCGCCTACTTGATGGGCTCAAAGAAGAACGAAACCGGTCGTGGGCTGTGGAAGAGTTGTCAGTAAATTCATGGGTATTGTGTTGCTTGTAAAGATCATTTCATGTTTTCGGAAAAGTATGAGAACAGTTGGTAGATTTGTTGCTAGGCAACGTTCCGTTTGTGACACAAAAGCCTCGTCAGGCCAAGTGACTAGGTTGCGAGGTTGGTCGAGATTTAAGGCGGAAGGAGAATCGATCAGTTAAAGCAAGCAAAACCTGGGTTAGGTGTCGGTAAATGGGTTCTGTGTATGATAGGGTGGGTCACTGATAGGAAACGTGCATGGATTTGATTCCAGCTTAGGGTTCACTTCTTCCGGTTCGGATCACGTGATGATCCCTCTTGAACGTCGTTTACACTTTTCGTCCGTTTTTGCGGAGGAGCTGGTGCTACGATAGTTGTGTTTCATGATGTCATAACGTTTGTTGTTTTTTGGTCAACGGAATGCGAGCCAGCTTGATCATCCATAGCTCATTGCTACTAGCGGTAAGCGGATCATTGGCGCGATCTGCTTTCGAACACAGCTGCCTCGGCAGTCATGTTGATTTCCACTAAAAACGGCCTACCAACAGCTCCAAGAAACCGAAGTCGTCTTCTTGAAGCCTTGTTTTTGCTTTCATTCTCACAGTACCAAGTTGTTATAACGTTATTCGTACTTTTTAATGCAGGTAGTTTAAAGTCACGTCAATGAACTCAGTATAGTCCATAGGTTGCCGGTGTCCCTTCAGCGAGCTGAACCCTAGTCTCCATCCCTGCCTTCCCCCATAAATCTAGGACCATACCATCGGCTAGGAATTTCCGTGCTACGTAAAATTTCTTATGGAAATAAGGCCATCTTCGGTGGGATTCCTCATGGAAGGTATTACTAGAATTTCTTGCATTCACCTGGTGAGGAAGAAATTCACAACAACAAAAATGTAGACTCTGGCGGTAGGTGAGTTGCTGTTCTCGATTTTGTAGCCGTATCACTGTCAGCAAGCTACTGATGGACTTCAACTTACACCAGATGAATTAAGAAACTGGTTTGGATACAAACTGATCGGACAAACCTTCACCTGACGTCCGGCTAACGCTTCCACTGGCGAAGAAATTATTGAATAATAACAGCGCCACGGAAAACGGCCTCTTCCCCTGGTTTGGGATCATACGAAAGGATAGATGAGAGTGATGTACGCACGGGAAGCAACCCACGCCAATAAGGTATTTGAAAAACCTTAATATCATACTATTTACCGATATTTGGGCGTGTATTGACTTCCATTTGAAATTGCTTTCTATAAGATACGTTGATCTGCATGCTGGCTCCTCGCCATTTGTAGAGTTGTTCAAAGAAAACTTTTTACCTAGCGAGAAAGTTTCATGATGACCAGGATTCTTGTGCCCATTCATATGTGAGCCAGAATTTCCATCTCCCGGTTGGCATGAGGCTAATCACTTCGCCTCGAGCAATCCGCATTGGCGTTGTTGTCAAGTCAAGGCATGGTGGCAGTAACGCGTCATTCCTGCGTCGCCGAACATCAGTCGACCTGCTCAAAACAAACACATGAACACAAATGTGTTCAATCACCAGGTTGAGAATGGAGGCAATGGAATACAAAAATCGAACTAGTCCGTTTCGAACCGGATCGGTGCCTGGAAATGAATGCCAGCCACTGTTTGGTAAATTGGGATGTGTAATTGGGACCCTTAGACATGATCAAATGTGTGGCGGGCGAACAGATGTGAATGGCTGAATAAAAGAACCATGGCCTACGGCATCTTGTTGATGTGCTTTTTTGTGACTGGCTTTGGGGAGGAGCCGTGTCACCAGTAGGTGTAAAACATGCTTCCCTGACAACTAAGTCGGCCTTAACTGCTTACCACGTCCTCAAATGAGGAAGATAAC
Organism: Opisthorchis viverrini; assembly: GCF_000715545.1. Lineage (NCBI taxonomy): Eukaryota > Metazoa > Platyhelminthes > Trematoda > Opisthorchiida > Opisthorchiidae > Opisthorchis > Opisthorchis viverrini. The sequence goes on along the minus strand of NW_008751920.1, from coordinate 147,939 downwards.
GTAAACACAATGGCAAATGAGGGTGAAATTTTGATTCAGTAAACACATTTTCTCACTAAAGCAGAATAGAAGCTTCTGTCTGCCTCTAATAACCAGAAAATGGACGTTGTATTGAAAGGCTGAAAATCACTTCCATATTGCTTCCAAAGTTATTCCTTTTCCATTGGAGTGATGCGAGTTTCCGATTTCATAGAAATACATGGTGGTTTCAGTTCTGCCGGTACAAATCGTTCGTTCTGAAATGCGCTTAACCCTGCTTCCTGGACGCGATCTGAATACAGACCAATCCGGAGGTTGCTAAAATTAGTGAGTACAATCCAGGCCCAATATTGTATTTCACGATATGGCTCCTGGTGATTGCTTTGTTCTGATCCATAGCCTACACAAATAGAAAGCATGGTTTAAAGGCCAAGAATAACCACGTAAGTAGATTGGATGTGATTATCTTAGCCAAGTGTGTACATGGCACTTGTGCAAGTTTGTGACACAACGTTTATTTGGAGGGAAATTTCACTTGTATTTTTCTTCTTCGAGAGTTGAACATGGTCCTCTGGAAGACAGGAATTCTCTGTTGAATCACTAGTGGTCATCGTGCACGTGATCACTACCAACCCGGAGACGAATCCATGACAATCGCTCAAAGTGATTTGTCACGTGGTACCAAAGCTTCGAATCAGCCATATCGGTTGCTGCTAATCAACTATTTTCTGTTGGTTCTCAGACTCGGCCCTCGAATACAACGAAACCGTTTTGATTCACCAAGCCTGGACCCTAGAAGACCGATTACTCCGGTCGATTGCAAATTTTTCCGCATCTTTCTAAACTTGTCCCTTATTTTGCAGCTTAATTTCCCAAAAGATATAGATCTCTATATCCGCATCTCATGGGACTTCACTAAGGAAGCCTTGCTTGAGTAAGTAAGTGGTGGTTCACTGAGAACACTGTCTCGTGTGTGGCCTAAATAGTTTGTTTAACTACGGCTTGGGCGTACTGTCCGAAGCTTTTATGACGATTAGTGTAAATGGTACGCCGTTAGAGGAACCGGTATAAGGTTCGGACCATTTTTATGGTTCTGTGCGAATATTTTTTAGCCGAACGCTATATAGCAAGATCAACTCTGAAGTAAGTTTTAAACCTTTTCATGTATATGCCAATCACCTGAGCATGATGTCTACTCTGTGAGACCGAACTTACCCGCATACATCAAGGTTAATTTTAGCGATGAAAGCTTCGTTACATCTTGTTTTGATTGCCCAAACGATACATCCACCTTCCGCCGCCATGGTGGTAGACAGTAAATAAGTTACAGACGTTGTGCGGAAGTGAACACTCAACTTGTGTTTTATGGCAGTGACCTTTGTGTTCCACAAGACTGTCCCTCATTTCGATCTTAAGCCAATCCGAATGACTACTCATTTGACGAATGGGGAAAATTTCGTCATTCCTGACCAGAAATCTACCAAAACATTTGACATGCTCAGATTTCGTCGACATGCGTCCCCCACCACCACCAGATTGTGGATCTCGACATACGCTCCCTCACTTGTCGATGTCCACGTTGTTTAATGCAACCATGCGTGGAAAAACTAGTTTCATTGAGAATCGGTTGCTGTCTATTAAGAGATTGTTTGCTGGTGACCACACATCCCGGCACCGAAAAACGAGCAGCAATTGTGTGTTTTAGGCTGTTCGATTGACAGCAAAAGTATAAAGGAACAACGGAAGTTTGCAACCACCCAACCCCCTCTCCGAACTAAAACCCATACATCAAAACCGTAAACAGTATCACATGAGGCTTTTGGGAAAGTAACTGGGAATTTTCGGAGGGAACTTGAACACCGGAGGAGAGAAACGTTTGCTAAGCCCTCAAGTAGGCTTCTCTCACTCTTTGACCCGAAACTAGGAAGTGCAATCAAGCAGCGGAATGGAGCGAAATGCCACTGGAGAAAGGTGGTTGCGCCCTCGCTACGGAAAGCGTTTATGGAGAGCACTTCTCAGTGCATCCAGGGCTCACTGCTAAATATCCCTTCACCCAAGATTGGGATGGCACATTAAAAATTCCACCATCACCAACCATAACAATTAAGGTGAATACACCGTGTGAATGGAGCATTTTGGCAACGGAATAATTGTGCAAACTGATGCACTCTCCGTTTGGGCAACTTTTTACTAATTAATCTGACGCTTTCGTGAATCAACATTTTTGCTCACGTAGTACCTTTTTGCCCATGCAATTTATTGCGAAAACAACCATTTACGAATAAAAACAGGGGGTGCTGAACTGCCGCCATGGTTTAGCTTGTATGTCTTTGTCGTTTCCTGCATTCGGTTAATCAAGAAATCCCTGGGTGAAAAAAATCAACTGCTCCGTGCTTCCTTGTTGCGTTTTGTTTCGTTCGCGCTTGCTGTACTTCATACAGCATACTGCATTCAAGCATCACTTTCGGCACTGATGTTGCTTTTTCTGATGATGATGATGATGATGATGATGATGATGATGATGATGACGATAGCTGTAGAAAGACCTTGTTTTGTGCAGCAGATTTTCACCGGTATTCAAAAGTGGTTTGAATCTATGCGAACCAGTCGGAGACTGTGATGTTGCGTGGTAATCTCAGTGGACGGATAAAGACATGAAGCAGGCCTTGAAGTTCGGACAAAGGATTTCTTGAGGGCCGTCTTGGACAAGAAAACCGACAGGTTCGAAAGCTATCAGGGAAGCGGCTTATTAGAGCGCATCGCTTGGCTCTATCTGAGGAGCCCCTAGAAGGGTGAAATCGGTCTAGGCTGCCGAAGAGTTTTCAGCAAACCTGTGAGTAGTTTATTTAGTGAAAATGCACTGCAATGACTTGAATATCGTGCTAACTGGAACGTGGGGCAACCTTTGTGCAACACATTCAGTTGATAATATCATAGACATGAAATTCAATTGAGTCTGCAGTCAAAACCACATTGATATACAAATGAGTGTGTCTGTCGAAGTCAGTCCAATTTGGTTCTAGATGGAACATTAAGTTGACGGAAACTCGGGAACTGAGCCAATCTGATAAACCCTAATAAAGGAAAAACCGGTCGTGAACTGCCAGAGATGTTTCAGCAACCTTATGAGTAACGCGTTACGTCTAAACAAAAATTTTTGGCGGTTAATGAAGCGCTTGTAATACCATAGGAGATTTCGATGGACGAAAAAATGTTCGTTAGGTTCTCCAGTGAGCGGGCGAACTTTCGGCCTAACTTTGAAGGGGATAGTTAATGGCCCAGGTAGCGTAGTTTCGGACAAAAACTAATACGGATAGTTCGAATGACCACTAGTGATTTAATGTGGAATCATGTAACAGTAAGCGCAAAACAAGAGAGGTTGAGAATTTGTTGTCAAATCCGATAATCAGCCCGCTGACGATAGAGGAAGGAGACAGGAAGAAAATAAATTTTGTGAAAAAGGACATGAGCGAATTTCTTCATTTCTGTCACTGCATCGTTGGGTTAAAGTGAAAGCACGGTTAACCTGTCGAAATCTTGACAAATAGGTTGGCTTGTACAGCTCATAGAACTTTGTGAAGCAACACCTTGTTTGTCTTGTTTCTAAATGCACCGTATCGTTTTAAATTTACCCATACAATTGTTGAGTTTACGCAAGGCCAACTTTTCTGAAGAATGGTAGGACTGAAACTTGTGTTTTTGGCGAGTTAGCACAGCTGAGAATTAGAAACATTTCCAGCTAGCAGGCAACAAATGTGTGATGCTCTCATTGTAATAAACACCATTTTGTCACTCGAGAGCCTAGGGGTTATGCACCAGTCTGCATGGTAGTTCTTCATTACTTTTCTCCCGTATAGATAGGAGGTGTTCCGAAAATTGGGTCGACCGCTTCGTGTCTCGATACACTGAGTATATCAGTCTCAGGATATAAAGTAGAACAATACTGTTTAAACAGCGGAAACATTTCCTACCACGTTTGTCGTTTTTCTGAGCTCATCACTCAGTTTGTCATTGTTTGATGCAATGTCACTGAGACAGACAGCTAAATGCCTCGAAGACATCGGCGGTGTTGTTTGTAGGTGTTTCCCGAAAGTATCATCACTGCCACTACCACCCCGACCACGAGGAGCCGTAACGACAACAGCTCAATCAAACCTCGTAACTAATAGCTGATCTCACTTTTGGCTGACAAGTTTGACAGGTTGATTGGTCCACGCCAGGCCGTTTACTTACCCCAACCTCGGCTTGCCTTAGCAATGGTCTCTGTAAGGTTGTTGATCGATATGCAAGATAAGACGAGTTTTGAGACCAGGAGTTGTGAAGTTGTGCTTTGCTCCCCTTAGCTTCCTCGGTGCTGGATGTGAACTGCGTCACCTGGGTTTGGCATATGGACAGTCAAGCAACGAAATCGAATGCAGAGCAGTGTGGCAGCTGTATGCGGGAAACTTCGGTGGAATTTCACATACCCCCTGTGCATATCTAGTATCGGTGGATGGGAGCAATCTTCAGGTTATGAAACTATGGTCATATATGTTTCGAACGGGTTGATTTTTCGGAAGTAGTTTGAAATTCGTTTTCAAAGCCGGATTTACCATTGACTATGTTGAAACGAATCCAGCCCACTGTGATGCTTTAAGGTAAACTCAGAATTCTCTTACGCAAAACAAACTTGCTGGGAAAATTATCTAGCACAGCGAGTCTAAAACGAGCAATCTAAACGTACAGTCAGGTAACAAATGAATCACTCGACTAATCCAACAGCGTAATATCTGCCGTCTGTGGCCAACTAATACGACGCAGGAAGAAGACACTCAATTAGAGAACGGATTATCAAACATATATTTGTATCTTGCAGTGACGTCTATTACACATTGCGACCTTTCGAATCTGGAACGGAAGTGTCATGATATGGACGAAGTCACTGCTTCCAAATGAGCTTCAGGCAAACAGTACTTAACAGAGGAGAGTAAATAATTCATTCGAATGGATCTGGTGAGCTCTGTCGAATCGAAGAGTGACCACCACATTAGCCCAACCCTGAACCAGTCCCTTCTTGTTAAAGAAAGACAGATAAGTCAACATGAACGGATGGTTGTTGGTTTTCCCGCGAGGTAAGCAGATCAGTTTTCACCACCAGAATGGGTGATATCTTTGAAGGCGAATCGATTAGTCCGCAAATTCCGGTTTCCATCAATGTGGTCCTGTCAGGACTTTCTCCCCCAGAAGACAAGATTTCAGTTCATAGCACTTATGTGACAGGAAGTGGAGGAGATAATTTCAGAAACGGTCAGGATTGTGTAAAATCACTATCTAGAACCCTATTAGAATTAGCTTTTTCTAATCGATAGGTGGTTATATCCAGGACAATTAAAATTTGGTAAGAAGTGTTGATTAATCAAGCTGTTTGCCCATATTTTTATCGTTCGCCAAAAACACCTTGAAGAAAAATTTATATCCTTCCAATCTGATAATTAGTTGCATCCATAGTGTTCATTTTCGGATACGGCGATGTCCCTATTTTGAAGGCAATTTTTCTGAATCGTCTCAACACATCTCAAATTCTGTAGCTCAGCTCTGACAAAGTTGCTTCACGACATTACATATTCGGGATTGAAACTGATGTCACTGTGGCTACAAATAGGATGAATGACTTAGACGTGTGCCTTACGTATACGTAGTCCAGTGAATCAAATGAACCACCCTGCAACATGAATTTATCTCGATTCACCACTGAATAGACCCTTTGGAAAATGTCGTTTCAGATGGGATGAGCATTTTAGCATGCGACCAATTGTGAAACAATATATGTCCAGGAACAAGTCAACTTTGCTACCTTCATTATGAAGTAGAACAGGCATACAATGAGACGGGAGCTGATTTGCCAGAAAGCTGGAAACGCATTGTCTTATCACTCACCTTAATCACTCTTCATTCTCCTTTAGGAATTATGAGAAAAAGGTAGGCGAATAGCAGTGTTTGGCGACGTGAGAGAACAACAACGCCTACGTAACGCCGTAGTGAACGATGCTGACGATTTCCGAGTTTAAGGCGGGGAATCGTTTGATAACAAGCCCTAGGAACTAAGACTTCATGGCACAGCAACTTCCGTGTTTGTAACTATGTCATAATGTTGTGATCAGTTGCCCGATCAGGCTCTTCTGTTTGCTGAAGGGAGGTTATACGCACTGTAAAGTTCAGTTCCGCTCCAAGCACAAATATATCCAAAGTGGTCCACTTTCTAGTCATGATTATGAAACAAGAAAAGGGGAACTGTTGAACACAGCGATGCTTATACATGGAAGAATAATCGCGCAGATGAATTGTGTCCCTGAGGGTCAGGTGATACACCTACTGAATTGAAAATTCTGTCAAGCAATTATCGGCTTTTCAAAGAATCTAAGGTGTGGAGGATGAGTAAAAAACTGCTTTGCATGGTGTAATCCACAAAACACCTTAAACAAATGGATTTCCTGGTGTTATAAAATGCATTGGAACTCTTTGTTTCAAATGCACAGTCCACGAGCAACACATGTCAGGAATTCACCGTTTCATCTCGTAGTACCCTCGCATGTCGACAGAGGTCGTATACACTACTAATAGTAGGCTATATAACGATCAATAATTTGTTGTCTTTCAATTTGGATAGTTCGTACTTTTTGACAGTGCAGTAGTGTTCAGTTAATTCGCCACTTTGTGCCCGGCCCTATGGTGACAAATTGGGCAGGAATATGAAATTCTGGTCTGGTGGTATATATGTTGCAGAGTATTGTGAGTTGTTCATTGTACCCACAAGCTTTTCATGAAACCGCAATGCAGGACAACTCGTGAAGCTCTCTTGTGTGGGGTCTGCGGAACTCTAAGTAAAAAATCACAAGTAGTCCTGTTCTGTGATAAAAAACAATTTGTTGTGGAGACCAAGATCTTGACGTCGTCTTGGGATCTGAGTGATCGTGCCCCTTGTCGAAAAGCAGGTGCGGTTACCGTTTGATTACGCTAGCCGGATAGATGACCCACTCCGTTCATTGATGTTTGTTTCACATTCAACCGTAGATGGTTGCTCCCTTAGTAATCTCTAGCCGGCGCATCCTCTGGATGGAATTCAGGGCCTGGTCCATTGCGAGGATGGTGACGATTGTCCCAGCATTCCTTTCCCTATCACCCTTTCTCTTGCTCTGGATCTCTTCGATTTAGTCCGTGCGCAGTCCCATGGTGACACCCTGTGACCGTCACCACACCCTAGCCTTCGTCTCACTGCCACCCTGACCACCAAATCCCACGCCCACCCGAAGGTATACCACTCACACTTGTGTTGTTAGCTCCACTCCTGTACGGTAGTGCGCACGTGCAAGCACGCACCTCAGTGTGTTGGCCTGCGCACGCCCAGCCAGCAAGCCGGTGCGCAGTCTTGCGTGAAATCGACAAATGGGGCGGAAGGCTAGACGACGGACATTCGCAGGCCAGTTCATCGTCCTGTCCGCGACTTGTGTTGCTGGCCTGATACACCAACTTCGAGCCAAAGAATTCTGACGCACGCGCACACACACACATACAGACATACAGACAAACGCAGAAACGTGAACACAAAACACATCCAAACACAGGCTCAGAGGCAAGTGTCAACGCTCGGGCATATCGTGTAGGTTGAAAAAAACTCAGTCGGTATTCACACTCAACAGACATCTGTGCGGTTCGGCGAAATAGACGAAGCTTGTTCATTTTTTGTCCCTCATGTCACACAGTATCCTATTCTAATCGCGTATGCTAACGACAACTTTCATATTTTGCATTTCCACCCCTCATGAACTGTGGATCAATGAGAAAAGATCTACCCTATATTCCTGCCTACCGCTGCTCCTCGATACGCGAAATAGGCAGTGCGATCAGCGAAATTGGTCGAAACCGAATGAATTTCTTGTTAAAGGTAGGGGAGATTTCAGGAGTGCATGAATTTTCCAAGGTTGTCGTAAAATATTGGACTTGAATCAATCAGCATACGGCTAGAAGCTCAGGAAATACCTGTTCACCAGCTCTCTTGTTCAGTTTGATGTTATCAGGCTGGGGTTAGATTCTGCCGAACCTTTATCGTGCAGTTATCTAACCATGTGAATAGACGTTTTTTCAACTAGTCCAAAACGACAGTAAGCAAACAGGCAAGACTTGACTGAAACCTTGAGCTTTTTGCTTACGAGTTTAGGTGCCAACCCATTAGTTGGTTACGCTCTCAGACCAATAACTAATGATACAACGTTAGCGTGCCCCAGGTTTCAGTGTCCTGAAGATTTTGTTTTTCATTATCCATCATAGCGGTCACATTATAGAAGCTGACACCGAAGATTTTTACTGTCTATTGCCAACCGTGGTCTCGGTAGTTTCCCATATCAAACCGATTGTCGTCAGGATCTGTGAACCGTTTCAAACCAAGACAAATAACCTCTCGCCAAATCACGACCGACTTTATTCCCTTCTCTGGCGACACGATGATGCATCTTGTTGAGGGCACTGAAGCGTGAAGACCGGCAGTTCACAAAGCAGTTACACCTATAACCGAGCGAATAGGGGTTGGTTTATGTTCGACCTTTCTTTCGACCTCTCTTTGAACAGGGGGTGACCGTAGTGGTCAATAAAACATGCTAAATATATTTAGGACACCTGGGTGACATGTTTATTTTTGACGCATACACGAACTTGACATCATGCGTTTCTTTCCATGGCACAGTCTTCTTTGACCCGCATTCGGGATATTCGGAAGGCCGTCGGAAATAACCCACTATCATTGTTTTTGTTATACACTGCACTGGCAAAAGCCTTCAATTCGCTCTATCCTTTCGTCCTTGTAAGTTTAGTTCTGTCTAAATTTCAAGACTTGGTTTTGGTATATGCGGCATATGCATATGTGTGGCATACCCAGTTTGCAACATCAAGAAACCTTGGCGTAAGAAAGGCTTGACGTCATATTTATTCACTCTTATGCAATAAGTCGAATGTGTCCGGCATGCGCCCCAACCCCCGCGTGTCAGGTGTGCAGAGTTCAAACTGCGGCTCTAATAAGAACGATCCTTGGTGTGGACTCACGATAATAACTGTGTCAGGACAGGAGAATAGTTAAAGGGAGGCTGTGTGAACGAGAATACATATATCTATATAATTTGTGCCATTATACTATTGGTAATCTGGGAGCTACCCAAAATCACTTTTCTCGGCTCCAATTGAAGACCTTATCCACCGGTTCGTCCGAGGAAACTGATTGATAATATCAATTATCACTGGGTTAAGGATGTCGGTACGTGACTTAAAGACCAACTCAAATCATTAAACGCTTTCTTGTTGCCAAGACTGAAGCGTCGATTTTTGGAGACTTTCGTGACCGTAACCTCTTCACGTATCGGTGGCCTTTTTCAATCCCATCAACTGTCCTCTACAAAACTGAGGCTGAATCTAAAGTGAGTGCATCTGTACTGGACGGATTCACTGGTATGCATCAAGTGTCTGTAAGCATCACCTTCCCTAACAGGTGGGTTCCAACCATATACGTTTACAAGCCATTTTCTTCTGTACATGTCTTCTCATGATAGAGGTACAGGATTGGTAAAGGATTTAGCAAAGGCTCAGTCGACATAAAAAATGAAGTAAACGGATATTTTCATTAAACTAGTGTGTTTGTCTAGTTAAATGTGGAATCCTGCGAAAAAAGCTATCTGGAATTTTCGGTGAAGTGGCCCGTTTCCATTTACCAAGCCACAAAATTTTACGAATAATATTATATAAACACTAAAAGATCTGTTACTATTGTCATGTCTGACTGTGCCAGATATGCGACTCACTGAGCGCTCGTTGGAATCTTGTTTCATCTTTAACCACCGCGAATTTTCATAATCTTGACTAGCTCCTCATAACTTCTTGTGATCAGTTCGATTTCGGTGAGATTACTTTATTTTTTTCGAATAGCACTTAAAGTTTTCAACATTTTTGTTCGTCTGGCCAGTCAATATGGAAGAACTCCGATTAGGTGAATTCTAATGAAGTTTCTCTTTGGAATGTTTTCTACAGCCTTGTTTTAATCGTAGCTGCGTACCTGGTAACAACAGCTCTTCCAACTAATACGGATGTGACTCACGGTGAAGTGTTGTAAGTAAGTAACTGAACAACTTAAAGGTACACAAGCATTAACTACTATTTCAGTAGAAGCAACAACCACGCTCGGTGATGGACGTCTTAGGATGACTTCATGAAAAGACAGCATTGCAAGGATTCACGGACCCACAGGTGGCGTCAAAGATTTGTTCCAAAAAATCGCAGCAGAAACATTGTAGTCTATACTAAGCGTAAATCAAGTCCAGATTCGTCGTTCTCGAAAACTGTAATACCGAACTGTGCATCAGATTTCCTGGTGTTTTTTAAGATTCAGAAGGATAGGGGCCCAGTATCGATACCTATAGGTATAGATACCGATACCTAGAGTATCGGTATATGGCTTATTATACCCAACATAGCTCTTATCACATAATGTCAAGAACTGGTGAGACTGGATTTGAGTTTTAAGCCTTGTGAGAGACCACCACAGTTCCCAAGACCTAAGTTGCCTGCTCAAAAGTACACTGACTGACTGCTTGGAGAAGCAAGTGCACATCGGATTGCTATTTTGTCCGGGCAATTTTCAACAAGCTGAATTGCAATTCGAAATTCAGCTTAGAATGGACAAGACTCTAAATCTTCAGTCACAAAAGGCAGTAGATGAGATTCCCCAGAATCGGTCAGGTTAAGCATGTGATGCAGAAATTTTGCTGTACTTGTGGTTTTCGAGGTCTCTTAGCCAGGATTCGAGTCTACAGTTTTTCGATCATGCAGTGGTTGGATTTGTCTTGATTGACCCGAGAGATCATCAAATCTTTAGCCCATTCTACCACCCATCTTGTCTTGAGTAGTTTGGCAAAAGTGAGTACACTGTTTTTTTTCTTAAAAATTGGACTTTCAGTTGTAATCTAGACAAACTATTCCTGTCAGTGCAGCTTTTAGAGGTCAAAGTGGTTAAAGTCGTTTAATATGAGCTTGTTTCTGTACCCGACAAATTGTATCATGCACACCACGTCACCTGTTGCTAGGGATAAGTGAAAAAATAGTGGCATAACACATTTTATATGTATACATTCGAAAAAGAAATATGGAATGCAGAGAGGCGGTTTCTATAAAACAGTCTGAATCTTCCAATACATTCTTGTAGTTTGGTTCTCGTTGAGCGATTATGGTGGTCGCGGCGAACTTTCGAGAGTGAACCTCACATATTCGATTGGATTATTCATACGAGTAAAGAGACCGCATAAGTTTACCGTGAAGGAAGGAAATTCACTAGTCTTTTACTTAGTAGTAGACTTTACGAATAAATCAATATGTCACATTAAATTTAGCGTTTCCTTGTATTGCCACTATTACTTTCTGGTGAGATTGGTCGAAATTCCGCCTTCAAGACAGATCAAATATAACCGCTTGAAGCTCTTGCATGAGTGAAGTTTGTTGAAGGGAGTGATCTTGTTCTTTGATCCCCATAACTTGGATTCACAATCAATCAAGCCTCACTAGCACAGTGCAGGTTAGTTGCCCTATTTGTGACACTACGATTGACAACATCATATCATATTTGATCGCACAACATCTCCGGTTATTTCAGCTTACCCCTGAAAGACACCTCTGAAGGGAAGCCAGTTCCCTGGATGGTCTAATTTGGAATTCTCTGACATCTACAATCCCACGAAGGAAGTTTATTCAAGAGTGGCAGCGAAATCTCTTTCGCTCTCATAGCATTCGGGATTATGTTGTACGATGCATTACTTATTTGCTGTATCAAATATGGTCATTAGGATGCCCGCATGAACACATGGAAGAGTTATCTGTTTGTTATTTCCATGTATCTAGAGGAACTGAACTATCATTTAAAACCTTCAGTTGAACAAATGTTTCTGTACAACGAGACACCGGTACCCGAAATTCTTGTTTCTTTACTCCCAGCGTGAAGGGAATTCAGAATAGTTTAGAGACATTGACTACTAACTTCCTTACTCGTATGATATTCTATTCCTCATAAATGTATACATATTCGTATGTTAACCAATGTAAACGAGGTGCAACGGAACGAGCCTGTGTTCATCGTGCACTAGTGAAACTGGTTGTCTGTGTAACATAGAGGTTGAAACAAACAATGTGAGAGAGAAAAACAGGACAAAAGTTTTGCTTGCATGTTATCGGAAAGAGGGTTGGGTTGTTCTGTAAAGTTTCAGGACCACAGCCTTAGATCAAGTAGTTTCTGTCACGGAGGTAACGTACAGTAGTGCACACGCATATACATTGTCCATAAACATTTGAGCCTTACGTCAGAGTTAGGTTCGGTGAGATCAACGAAGAAATCGTGGTAGCTCGCAGAAGGTAGGGCTTTCTATTGAGTCTGAGACAGAATGTTGTGATATGAGGTTACCCAAATCGAACTTCTTGCCCACCGAATGCGTGATACTCCTGGGGGCAGACATCTCAGTTGGTTCTGAACATGTGACGTTGGTTTGGAAAGGGTGTACTTGATAGTCGCTTGTCCGTGATGGGTTTCCGCATCCTCCTCCCCAGGCTGCAACGGCCGCCACCGCAGCTGCTGCTGCTACGGTGGAGAAACTGTTTGATTGGTCGGGTTGTGACGCGATCATTGGTGGTGAGGCGATCCCTGAATCTGTTGATAATGTGCTAGGTTGGGGGCAACCAGACGGTGGCCAAGTCACGGGTTGCGAAGGCTCTACTCCGTAGAACGGTAAGGAGTCAGTTGAATTAAGCCACACCGTAGATTGGTCAGTCGGTTGACAAGAGCGCTGATATGACATAGGTGGAGGGTTTTTCTCCAGGGAGTTCAGAAAATGTCCTTCAAATAGTGCCGGATCATCTGGTCGTAGCACGTGGGCGTCAAACAAGTTGTTGTGTGTCATCTCAGGATAACGAGTTTCCAACACGTGCTTAGCACCCATTTGTCCGCCTTCGTTTTCATCGTACTTTGGCCTAGAATAACGAAAACCCTCGGCATCCGTGTCGTACGCTGTTGGTTGTGAAGTCAACCGCACAGTCCCTCTATGATTGGCATAAGCTTCCGTAAGGTGGGTGTCATTGGAATACTTTGCGTCCGCATTTGGCGTAGTTTTGTGGTTTTCTGAGACGGAAGGCTGTCATAAAAAAGGGGGCGTGCATTGCATTTTCAATTAGTTAATGAAAGTAGTCTGTGTTATATAGGTCTGGGGGTTTCATAAATGAATTGATCTCGATAAACGTGTTCCCCAAATGGTGCCGAAACAAAACAAAGTAATAGAGCTTCCTGAATTTACATACCCCTATTTATTCTCATTTTGTAGTTCGGCGAACCAGTTTACTGAAAAAAACAACCTCCAGTCGCATAGACTGCTTCTGTAACATGATGGGGATTTTGGGCTAGTGAAGTGTATAGTCAATGGTCATGGTGACTGGAATGTTGCTGTGACGCAGAACTGCCTTACAGAGCAGACGCTGCAAGCCTGCTTCAGTCGCTGATCAGCAGTGCCAACTGGGAGACTTCAGTGGCGCGGGGCCCAACTGCCTTGAAGAAAATTCACACGCATAGTCTTTGGCGAGTGCTTTGAAAGCTATAGACAGACAGAGGATAGGAGAGATAGATACAAATTTTTTTTGCCATTGAAATTTCGTTTTGAATAGCGATAGCATGCAATTTCAATTGCGTAGAAGATTTTGTTGGCTTACTGTGGATTCAGATTGCAGCCATTTGTCGTCAGAAGAACTGGAATCAGTAACATATTGTTGGGCAACTAAAAGGACCTGTCCACAATATTTGAAGATATATGCACACATATGTTAATACTCTAAACCATATAATTCATACGTGAGCATCCCGGTAAAAGGTCACTTCTTACCAGGTGACCGTCATCCACATTGCGTGGCCAACCTGTAACTGCCGCTGGTCTGGATAGTGTGTCCGGTTTCTCACTGGACACGCCAAAACGACTCCAAACACAATGAATTGGTGCGTCTGACTGGTCAGGATGGGTGGAAATGACGTTGGATTTCGGTGAATTGTCTGAGGCTGACGGTTTGACGGAACTGGGTGGCGTGCAGCTGTGGAGTCTCTCTTTTCCTTCTCTTCGCCATTTCGCCCTCCTGTTAGAAAACCATACTTGGATTCGGGCTTCTGGAAGAAGCATCGACTCTGCCAGTTGTTCCCGAACACTCACATCCGGATAGTGGGTACGTTCGAATTCTAAAAATTTGAAACAGAAAAGGATAGACATTCTCTAAATCAGTCATCATCACTAAGACACGATTTTGTTAGTAAATCAAATAGTAATCATCTACGAGGCTCATGTGAGTAACACCTAAATGGAGTTATCTGAGGAACACAAACATACCTCTTTCCAATAGATCCAGTTGTTCTGAGGTGAATGCAGTCCTGCTGCGTTGCGATTTCCTAGTCTCTTCAGATTCACTATTCGTATCACTGGTTTCTTTTTTTGCAGCGTTTGGTGAGGCATCACTCATCTTCACGTTTTGAGCTATTTCAGTCTGATCTGTCGCATTTAGGTCGCATTCGGCCTCAGAGAGCCTATCCGTCTGAAATAACGGTTGGCTCGGATGTGCATGCGAGGACCCAGGCTCGTGCTCACCACTGGAATGTCTGCCGTATAGATTAGCTTGCAACATATCGTCCACGTCATCCAGTATATACGAAGTGTATGGTGCTTTGCCCTTAGACTTGTTCCTTCCTTGCTGCAGTTCAAGAGGGATACTCCCTGGGCTTTTGATCCCACCGGAATTATCATTGTTCGGGGACCAGAGAGTTCCCGGTGGATTTGCAAGCCGAGAGTCTGAAGAAAGAGGTTTGGAATAGTTGAGTAAATGGAACTGATAACAGTAGTATGAAAACAACTGAAAAAAGGATAAAAGGTAGCACATGTATTCATCTTACAACAAAAAGAAAATTTGGTTATCACTATGAATAGTAATTTCTCAAATAATGCAGTCAAAGTGTTTTTCATGCCTAACAAACTGTTGTTGAATTGTTTTTTTAGAAAAAATGCAAGGCGTGGAAAGCCATCTTTCCGAAGTGAATGAATACTTTGACAAGGAAACTGTTGAGTTTGCCGTTGTAGGAAAAACGTTGGATTGTCTGTATGCGATTGGCGGTCGTTAAAGTTTAACCAATCGTTGTCATGCCCAATACTGATGGTACTTTCGGTCCTCAAGTCGTGGATGAATCTCACCAGTAGGCAACATGACCTTCTACAGGATGTTTTTGGCTTTTAAGCATACTTCAAACCCGAAATCGAGTAAGCAAGACATTGAAGTAACGATAATTTATTCGAGTGGATTGTAAATCCGGGGTATTCTGGACCCTCCATCTCGAAGCGCTACCATCATTTCTGATATTTTAAAATTCGCTGGCGGTGTCAGGTAGACAGGAAGATTCTAACCAGTGAGTTGGTCGCTCGTTTCCGAGTTACCTGTTGGCACAGATGTTCTTTCGAAATGCAGCAGACAGACAGCCGTTTGAGAAAACTAACTTTCGCCTGAAGAGCGATGATCTAGAGTCCTGAAGTAATCAGGATGTATTTTTGTTAACTGGATGGCAGTCAGTGTTAACACGTCAGAACCATATTTGATTAGCTTCAATAATGCGCGTCCTTTAGGTGTGGCGTGTCGTAATTTTGAAAGCAAGAATTTTGAGTAAATACAGTTGAATGAAACACGCATGAGAGGAATTCAGAAACATCTGTTGCACCCATTTTTCAGGGGACCTGACTTGAGGTTGACAGAAAGTTTGGTGAGAAGCACTAAATGGCTTACTGCCATCAGAAACATGCTCATTTGCCCTTGCGACAATTCATCTGATGTTCATTGGGTGCGTTTTGCTGTCTAAGCAGAAATTACTTCGATTTTTCTGGTTTTGAAAATTCCGCACAACAACCACTTAGCCACTTCTTGCTCACATACGATGATAGTAGTGTGTGGAACTTTCGAAATTTTAATGGGTGTCTCATCTTGCAGTGAGTGATGGAAACCTTGAAGCACTTCACAGAATCATAAACAGAGCACATCTGAAGGGTCTCCGAGACCCTTCTAGCTATCGGTTTAAGAGCATGCCGTTGTGGCATAATGATTCCCCTATGGATAACGACGTCTCGGATGAAAGGACAATGCTTAGATGCAGTGGCGGTGTGCAGCATCCAGACTTAGCCAGTGTGCTCATTTCCGAGGTTGTAACAACTGGTACGTTTTTCGGTTTATCACTAATTCTAGTCTCAGCTATTCGACAGTAATCAAATGCCTATCTTTCCAACGTC
Source organism: Opisthorchis viverrini (assembly GCF_000715545.1). Lineage (NCBI taxonomy): Eukaryota > Metazoa > Platyhelminthes > Trematoda > Opisthorchiida > Opisthorchiidae > Opisthorchis > Opisthorchis viverrini. Next base: position 131,611 of record NW_008751920.1, on the reverse strand, counting down.
TTATTTTCTATAGCCTAATCTCTATTTACATAGAAAACACAGAAAATGATGCATCATAAATCTACAAAGGGTGCAAACCGTTGCGCCAAATGGGGCTTCCTACTTTGAACGGTGTGTGAATTTCATGTGAATGAGCTTAGTATCAGATACAATCAAAATCCCTCATTTTTACTCAGACAGATACCAGTCTGGACTAGCTGCTCGCATAAGGGCACTATATACTTGAGAGTGACGATTTTTGTGAAAAATATCAACTGCTTACCAATGAGCGAGGTCGCTTCTGCCTTCTGTGTACTAGCGGCGTAGTTAGGGAACGTCGTTGACTTTAGAACCTGAGCTAGATCTGAAGTTGAATTCCGCTTTGCATCCGTCTTGACACGTTTAAAAACACTGTCCTCAGTTAGAGATGCCACCAGTTCTTTCAGTTTTCTTGTCGAATCTGTGCTTACCTCCATCGGCGCGAGGGTAGACGGTAGTAAATGACCAATCGATTTGGATTGAATGAATTGATGCTCCGAATCATTTGTCACTTTCGTAAACGTCCCTTGATCTTGCGGATGTAGTTTTTCTGACACCTCACTGGCGTAGGTTTGTTTGTCGGAAACACTGGTTTGTCTTGTACGCTTATACCGATTATTGTTCGCCACATCCAGTGTATGCGAGTCGAGGTTGAATCTTTCTGAGAACGAAGCATCCTCTTTCGTATGAGTGTTGGTTGCCTGTCGCATAGAAATGGGGAATCCAGCGGATGCGACGCAATCTGGATAGGGGAAAAGTTTGCCTGTGGTGGGTGCATCTAGCAGATCAGGTGAGTGGAATGTTGGATAGCCCACACCATAATGTGATGCATTTTGACTAGTCGAATGGTGATGGTACCAGGATGACCAGGCAGCCGGATGAAGGAGATTGGAGAAGGTATCGTAAGTACCACCATTTTGTGAGCTGGAGCTTTCAAGCATATGGCTGTTTACCGCAGACTGACTAATGGACATGAGGCTGGTATCCTGAACCAAACGTGAATTAGCTAGCTGTGGTTGGTAGTGTGACGAATGTTGGGCGGCCGCTGCCATGGCTGCCGCGGCAGCGAACGCTGCGGAATGTGAGTGAGAGAAGTTGTTCGAAAGTCGACCGGTTTTGGTGTTGGGTGTTGCGGTTCCATAGTGAGCTGTCAGGGGTAATGGATAGAGTTGCTGACTAGCATTCATATTTACCGCATCACGCTGAGGATGTAGTTCAGCTTGTTGAAGGTCGAGTGGGGTTGACTCTGGATGGAGTAGGTGACGTTGTTGAAACAGACCAAATGGATCAGTGACAGACGGTGGGGACTGATGCTGGTGAAGATAAGGTTGTTGATGTTGCAAATGCCCTGATTGTCCGTTCTGTGGTGCACAGCTGGGAACTGCAGTCCGTGAATTCGGGCTTGGTTTTACATTAGGACTCTGACCAAGATTAGAGCGGAGCAAACCACTTTGCCCTTCTAATGACCGATTTAATATTGGACTCAGGTGGGACTGATCACTGCATACATTACGTAATACCCGGTTGATGGAGGACACCTGAAACATGAATGTGCACATTAAGAAAAGCATTTGTGTTCTGTGAACATAATTAACAATTAAACTATGGGCTATACGTGTAAACGTTTGAAACAGTATACTAGTCCTGTTAGTTGGTCCGCTAACAAAGTTCACTTGTCATAGGGTAACCCAGTTACTATCAGCTGGAATTCCTGTTTGTAAGTTTCATGGTACCAACAAGTTCATTTGCAAACTAGGTTATAACTCCAGTTGCCTGCATTTACGTTTTCAGGTAGAAAATAAGATTGATGAAAGTGGGGGGTGCCCACCCGATGAGCCCAGGAACAGCAGGAACAGTAGATGGTAGCCGAAGTGCTCTTATCAACTTCAGGTGTCACGTAAAAGAGGCATTGTACTGTGTTTAGACAGTCTTATTGATTCGTCATAGACTATTTTCAAAAAGAAATACAGTAATCTCCTTTGAGGAAAGAGGAGCACAGGGGGGAAGCAAAATTTTCCTTAGGCAGACGGATTCGGTGATATCTGCTCCGAGCAGACAAGCCCAGCAGAACCGGAGGAAAAACAGTAATGTTTTCGCCTATTCAGATATATTACTCGGATTAGGCTTCACATAATTGACGTCACAAGCACTGATTATACATTAACCCGTCACACTACTGAGCTGTTTTTTTATTCGATCACACCTTCGCCGTAAAAATCCAATCTGCTTCCATGTCCACTACTACTTAACTATCGGGTCCTCCGTAAGAGTGGATGGATAAGCAGACAAAAACTTCTGACTGTTCGCTGGTAGTCAGAAGCTTGTTCGAATTGGTTCCACCACCGTTATGGCCAATAATTCAGCCTGAGGTTCACATAGTTCACAGATGAAATATCAACTACCTGTACTACACATGAGGCATAGAATGAAACAAGGCACGATAATGCCATATTCCTCCTGCAGTAACCAGTGTTTTTAGTCTTTTTCAAGTCAAAACAGCTGAACACGTTACTTCCCACTAGCCTATGTGACGAGGTTTGACGGGCATTGCATGGGTTTCTCATACTGTTCTTTCATTGTTATGTGACCTCAGCCCAGTAATAAATGCTTGAAACGATCATGTCAGAGTTACTCAACGATTCTTTCCAACCATTACAAACACGGATGTAAATGAAACTTCATTACCCCAGATTTGGATTATTTATTAGAACGAAATGTTGCTACGGCGCACAGTCGCGTTTTTCAGACTGGACAAAACAAAAAGCCACGAGTACCAGGGTGAAGTCTCACCAGAAATTAGATTACGCTCAGTGTCACTGTGGTATCACATCTGAATGCTCCCTTAAAAGACCAATCTTGAGGCGGGTTCCACCTGCTCGTGGTAAAATTCCTCTTGTGACAATAAAAGCCAGTGATTTGAATGAAACACTCCCGTGTTGCGATAAATATTCTTCAGGTCCTTTGCAAATGCCCTTTTCAAAGTTGGGTTCACTGTGTAGTGCTGAGTGAAATAAAACTATTTACCCAAAATAGTGTCTGATAGCGGCTTTGAGGACGCGGATTCAGGCGTCCTTTTACCATGCAACTCTGTAGACAGACAAACCCACCCATTCAGCATTTCTCTTTCACTAAATGTCCATCCACCCATCCGCAATTACTTCAACTATTTGAACATTTACTGGTTTGTTTTAAAAATTCCGCTGTTTTATGAACGTCTTCTGGACAATCCTCAGTTGTAGACGCGATACACTAATACTCATAAGGTTGCTGAAAATTCTTCGACGACCCACGCCCGGTTATGCCCTTCTTGAGGCTCATCAGGTAGGTGCATCTACAACATGAGGCGGTCTGATGCAGCACTTTTAGTCGTTTGAAAACATCCTAAACGGGAGATTCAGCTTGGTCCCAGGTGGGTTTCTCGCAAAGCCAAATTTGTTTGCAAATGAGTGCACTTCGCCAATTAACTGGTTTATTTAAAACTTCAGCTGTCTGACAGCGGAAGCACGTTCCAGTATATGGTTGCAGCACTTTTACCGTTTTGCCTGATGTGACACAAATAAGCTGTGTTCGATTTCGGCCTTCATAACGATAGTTTAATAATGCCGTGCTAATAAAGTGTGTGTGGCACATCTATCCATTAACATACCGCTCGTAAGATTAATGCGGTTTTTACTTCTGTTTTTCCACAAATAAATGGTTGACTGATTCGTGCAGATAAAGCAGCGTGTACTTCGTCCAGGCCATCTGTTTTCTAACCCAAATTTAGGAGTAATTCCTCTTCTGCCTAACCACAATTCGAACCATAACAAACTCCGCTCATAATCACTTGTATTATCAAAACTGAGCTTCAGAGTAACATCCTATGAAGAGCTCAACTATCTGACAGCACAATGAAAGATATCCACGTTCTGTGTGATGTGTGTCCGTGCAGATGGTGTCCCAAGGTTAATGAAATAACTGAGAAAACTGTAAAATATTGTCTTCAAACAGTAAATTTCACCACCTAGATACAGAACTACCTGAACTCACTTCAAAGCAAACGGCAGGTCGCGTAAAATTTTACCCAATTTTTCTCTAGTTTAATTGTCAATAACTAGTCAAAACTCTGAATAATTAAGTGAAGTTAATTTTTGATAAGTCAAATGCTTAAAGCGATTACTGGAACGAAATTCGAAGAGTCTGAATGCGTTCCGATAAGAAACAGACGATAGAGGGAAGACGTTCCGTCACAATTCAGGGTGCCAGGTCAGTAGATAGAGTGAGGAATCAGCAATGCCTGATGGTCTTCATGACTACATACGTTAGAATAGTTGGTCGATTCTGGCGGCGACACTCCAATAAGAAAACATGGAGTTATGCTGGTCTGACCTCAAGAAGGTCTGACTTCTGCTTCGTTGTATCATGCTCTCTGGATTTCTGTCTCACCAAAAATCTCTTGGTAAAAAAAATAACGCCAAATGTGCGTGAAATTTAGCACCAGCGAGCGAAAACTGAGATAATCGATTTCCTCAAAAGGATTTGGGGAATTGTCAATTGTGCTGTTGTCTGGACGCACCGCCACTTCCGACCAAAGCCCCTCATGGGAGCTTTGGGGCAAATTGGCGCATCTTTCCAAAATTTATCAAGAGGACAGTAGTAAGGTGCGATCCCACACAGTGCCACTTTTTCTCACATTTTCTTCAAACAGTAGCCTATTATTAGTGAACTGATTCCCCCACTATGACCAAAAGTTGCACCATTCAATTGATTAGGATGGGCTATATCGCGAAAAACATAGACAGTTCTATAATAATTCTTAAGGGATCACCAGGACTAATTTTTTCTTCACAATTTCATTTTATTCCTTTCATTATGGCCAACACAAAGGAAACGGCAGTCCGCATAATTCTCGTCGATCAGACACCCCTTCACCACGTGCATGCACAGAAACAGTAACTGAGTCAGTAGAGCTGGTGATTTCCTGCACAAACACAGAGCAGCTTGGGGTACTCAGTCTACTGAATGGTTTGGGGCAGAGAGTACGAGCCGGACGTGGTGGCGCTTGACCGCCTTTCGAAACAACTCGGATGTGCAGTGAAGTGGAATGAGCTGAAACTTGGTTACATGCCGATTCAAGAAGCCCCATCTCCTCTGTCATAGAGGTTTGAAGTAGTCATCTAAGGAACACGCGAAAGGCGCTTTAAAGGACTATGCGTGTGTTCGGTTATTTGTGCTTCGCTCGGGGAGCTCAGTGTATGGGCGTTGGTTCTGCGCTCACTCCGTACGTACCAAAAGCTTTGAATCAGTCACGTAAACAGCAGCTCGTTCAACTCGGGTTTCTCTTCTTTTCAAGTTGGTTCTGTAGCACTCACTGGTAAATTTAAGCCAAAGAAAGCCTTATCTGAAAGGTGTATTTAGCTTAGTCTTCTGAAACGGTAAATTCTCGGTTTCCATTCTGTCTACCAACAGAATAAGTTCATGCCTCCATTGTTTCTACAACCAGTGGGTTAGTGTGTTTTTTTCCTAACAAAATCTACTGTAAATAATGGGTGTTCGGGTACGAATACGAGATTCTGTTTTGGTCAAAATTTGTTCCACTGTTGGTTTGTCTCTTCTCATTTCTGTTCCTCGAATTTCATTTAAAACAGTACCAGATCTTCTCAGTAAACTGGAACATGGTTTGGACAGATTGGGTTTGATAAATCCACCAATTTTTTTTACGAAACCTCTCTGAAACCATACTAGTTCTTGATCAGTAAGCCCTTTTTGCCCACTTTTTGTTGCCAGATGTATTAACCTGCCTAGGTACCCATGGATTCTGGATTACAGTAAACCAGTTCTTACACAGCAGATACCAGTGAAAACCATCCATTGGCTTCCTGAAAACCTAGTTACTTATGACAGGAGATAAACCCACGATGTTTGATGCTGCCTAGGTACCCATGGATTCTGGATTACAGTAAACCAGTTCTTACACAGCAGATACCAGTGAAAACCATCCACTGGCTTCCTGAAAACCTAGTTACTTATGACAGGAGATAAACCCACGAATGTTTGATGTTTTTTTTTAACGTGCGACTGCTTTCACCTCAATTTCGAACCGACACTCAGCAGGTGCACTCAAGCCCAGCATGGTGTAACTGTGCAAATGAACAGCCTGATGAGGCCAACTTTGGTTTTGGTATTTTATGAGACAGCAAAGTGTTCGTTAGTTACTATTCGCTGTCAGGTCACGGGCAATCGCTTTGAAGTTCAAATGAAATAGGGCTGGAAGTCATTCCCTTTAGAGGTACACAAACTTACTAGTTATACAAGCCACTTGTTTTGTGAGCTTCGGCAAAGCAAATTCTGTTATTCTCTCGAATTTGCCAAAGGAAACAACTGGGGAAACTGTGTATAGTCATCACGTAAATAAGCGAAAACGTGATGTTCATCTTTGCAACCGCTAATTTAGTAAATAGACTCCAAAGCAATAGTAAACCAATGCTTGGAATGGTTCCATCTTCTGGATAACACAGCCTTTCTAACTAAGACAATGGGTGCAACTGGTTGGCCATAACTGCAAATTTACTGGGAACATGTACCACGTCAAATTTATCAGCTACCTTGTCCTATGTCTGTCAATCCAAAACTGCTGATTTCCATAAGCCTCGTCTAGTCTAAGCTGGAGTGCACTTTCTTCCCTAATCGTTCTCCTTGACAGCTTTTCACAAGGTGGTTTATGTAGAAATAAGTGATACCGATAAGGAACTCACACTTGGAATGTTCTCCGGTGTGCAAACACCTTCTTGCAACAGTCGGTCTCTTATTTCCCAGGCAAAAATTGATGGACATTCTCGTTTGTAGTGCGCAATCTTGAGGACAACCATGTTTGTGGCTACTCGAGGTTTGCTGCCTCCGATAGCCTTTGGTCTAATTGAGCCTGTTTCGTAGTAGCGACACAATATTTTCGATACGCACCCATTAGAAACTTGAAGGATTCGGGATATATCACAAGGACGTGCGCCGGAGTGTGCCAGTTCGATAATGCGTTGGCGGGTGCTGTCGGGCAGTGGGCGGCCATTTACAAACATCCCTCCAAGTTGATTAACACCAGAATGTCCTGTGTGAAGGGAAATCATTGTAAACGTTAAACGAGAAATTAAGAGAGGTGAGTACAATGGGAGGGAGACTCAAGAACGTGTACCGTTTCCAGTAGTGTTTCATCTGGCAAATTACATTTGGGTTGCCCGTTGTCAAGGTCTGGGCTCAGGAAAATCAATTATTTGGAGTTTCTGGTGAATGGGAAACTTGCTGGACAAAGTGGAGCCCGTTATTTCAAATGAACGTAAGAAATGTTGAACCCGCTTTCTCTATCGACATGGATTTGTCCGGGTCCTTGCTTTCCTGTCGCCATTGTTCACCATTTACTACATTTAACCGTTTTTCGCGTCATCGTCTGTACACGTTCCGACGTAGTTCGCTTTTTAACTTATGGTTGATCTCGAACCGCAGGCATTCTTTTGATACCATCTTGTCAGCATCCACCTTTTCCCTAGATGTTTTCCAGGCTTTGAGCGGGTTGAGATTTATAAAGGCGTGGCTTTAGCCTGGTGGTACTCGTACCACTACCCGATAAATATTTTTTATTCAAAGCCTTCGGTCTTACCATCTTCATCGACCTTTCTATTGAAATCCCTGAGAAATTGGCGGTTTTGCCAGGAAATGTCGAATAAAACTTTGTCAGGCGGGGTTACAACCCATCCACTGTGCAAATGTCCTCAGGAACTGCGTACTTGTTAACAACAAGTACTTACCAACTACACCTATCTTGTGATTTAGGTGAGTTTCATCGAAAACTGGACAAACTTCTCAAAGTGAGAGGGCCCAGGGTAAAAGAATTACTCCAAAAGAATCAGTACTATAAGTTACGCGTCCATCCTCCGGATAAGGTTTCTGATAAATCCCTCGAGACGATAGCAATAATCAGTCTCATCAATGAGGCCAGTGGCCATCAGGCGGAAACCAAAACAAGACAGTTGTTTGGGGCTCCTACACTTAGGAATTCATGTGCGTCAAGCAGTTGAGGATGCACTTCTTTTGAGAGCCTTTGAAACACGTCAAATCGCAGAATAAATACATCTATGTGCATATCAATATGTTTTCCATGAGAGACTAAACCCCATTTCTCGTTTATGAAATTCTTCAGCTGAATGTGTTGTACAAGGACCGCCTCATGTTTCATTGGGTATGACATTCGAGACATCGCGGTATTTCTTCCTAAAGGACACTCCTCGCTACTCGAAATAAATCCAATTTGAGTTAACGAGCAATATGATGTTGACGGGAACTTGTGGACTACGTCTATCCGATAAACCTCAAGATAAATAATTATAAATAAATCAATCGGCTGCAGCACTCTTTTGGTGCCTAGCTGCCATGCAACACGAAGGAAGCACGAGGGTGGGGTGCTGTCAGGTTGCTCAAGCCTATACAGGAAAAGTCGAGATGCTGAGGTTGGGTTGGAATAATGGACTTCCCGGCCAGTAAACTCGCGCTCTAACCACTGAGCCATATCGCCCCCAAAAACGATGAAACCGGTCATAGGCTGTCAAAGAGTTTTGAGCAACCTTGCGAGTAGTTTCCTGCATGAAAATATATTGTGATATCTGGGATGTTGTATCAAACGAGAGATTCATTAGAGCCTCCCAGGAAATTTCGCTTGATATGCAAACGGGTGTATTTGTCAAGATCTGTTTAATTTAGGTTCAAGTAAGACATCAAGCTGACGGAAACTCGGGGACTATGCCTACCTGATGAACCCCAAGAAGAGCGAAACCGGTCATGAGCTGCTGAAGAGTTTCCTTTGTGAAAATAGTGTCTGATCCCAATCATCGAATACCCGACCGCTGAATTTGATTCAGACAAACTTATTCCATGTTTAAATATTTTGGTTGTTTTGTGAGATTAGTGCGTCTGAAAGGTAACACGACTAAGGGACCGGATGATAGAAAAACGAATTCAATTTGTTACCAAGTGTCAGAAGCTGCGAATTTATTCAGAGTAAAGCTTTGCCCTAAAAACGAACAAGTTTATGGAGTTCTCGTTGTCTTTTGCTCGTATGATCAGATCCTCTGTCTGTATTAGAGGAACCGCCGAACGAGTACCTGGAGGAGCCATCAGAGCAGCTTAGCAGGTTTGAAATAGCTAGATTTTTGGGCGTATTGTGTGCCGGCTTGCGCGGAGTAAATTTGTCAAGATATAGCAGGAAAAATAAGAAACTGCCTGGAGTACTACTGGTATGACGATGAAAACGGTCTGCTTTACCGAACGGGAGTCAAACACAGCCTGTCTGAAAATTTCTCGAGAAGCGACTGTGAATCTCGATGGTGGGGTGGTGGGGAAGAGGAATGATCTTAGCTCGATCAAACTGTTTTAAAGGAGATAAAGAAGTCTCACAGGAACCTAAGAAGTAAGCTCATAAAGCTCCTTTTTGGATTAGGTTATTCCTGGCTCACCAAAAGCCGATTTAAAAGCATTCGATTTTTGAGATACGCATGACAGCCAAAACAGTGTGAACAGCATCTGAAAATTCATCAATGAGAAGTAAACTGTAGACTGCGGTTAGACCAACAATTCCGTTGCCTTTGCTTTTGTATTATAGAGTTTCGGAACTCCGATTTCCCAAGACTGTGCTGATGGTCAGCAAATCAAATGATAAACGATGGTCATAATTATGATGCAACTGCTTAGTCTCCTTTCGTTTGCGTATGGAATGACCGATTGTTTTGAAAGTACAGTCGTTGAATACCGCTTGGAAAAATGATTGATCCAATTGACAGGTTAGCACCATTAACAAAGTTTCTCAGTTCAGAACTGGGTTTGATCTTAGGGCGGAGTGGTCTCTCAAGATACATATCCGAAGTTTTCCTTATTATGGGCTTTCTTGAAAGCCGTATGACTTCCTGCTGGACCCAACTGTATTTCAATCAATCCGGTTGGATAATTTCGTGTGTCGAGTGCTTGTCAACCGTTCCGTCGTCTGATGCCAAAGTACAGTTAGAACAGTTGTAGCTGCTGCCTTTGTAAGATCATCAGAACATCACGAGAAATTCAGCTCAAATTTGGTTATTCACTCACTTATGTTCCATCAACTAGCGAGAGCTGACTTGGATGATACTGAGTCTTGACAACTGTCCACTCAAGGAGACGCTGTATCTCCCCGAGTGACCTCAGAAAACTCTGTCGTATTTCAGAGCCGCAAGAAATTACACACTACTTCAGGTGACCTTTATGTATTTCCCCAACAAATGAATGATAGTTCGGTGTTACAGTAATCCTTGCAGATGGGGGGCGTATTTCACCGAGATGCCGACATATCGAAATCCGCTCATAAATGGTTGACTGATAGTCTTTTTGTGAGAGGATCCTTTGTGTTGTAACAACGGGTAAAACGTGCCGTTGCTATTGCTGTTGTTCAATGTCGAATGCTCTCGACTCATGCTCAAGAACAGCAGCCACTGTGGCGAAGAATTTGTTGCTATTGATTTCACTGAATACCATCACGACCAAGAAAAGTATGGACGTAGTTCGCAGCCGGGCTTTTCAGTTCAAGGTCAATCGCTTCGCATATGCCTCTGCATGAACAATGATTTGGAACACGTAAACGGAACTTAATCATATTTCTATTTAAATGACAGTATCCTCATACCAGAATGCTAAACTCATTTTCCAACACTCGTCTATTTAAAACCCTTGAGACCAATGGATGATAAGCACAAATACGGCATCGTACAGATGCACCGTACGGCTGTAAACTTATCCGCAGAGTGTGACGAACGCTCTGTATCATACTCGCCGCCGAAAAATATGCGCAGTCGATGATGACATTAATAAAAATTCAAGAAACGACGGTGATGACGGTGAAATGATGCACCCGTATTTTGTCAGCCTATCTGACAACTTCTATACAACCAAATTAAACGGATGGATGCATTCCCAATAGCTAGGGGAGGACTGCACGAAAAATTGTCATGGCTTATGTTGCTTTGTTGGGACTTACCACGCTTGAATTTCTGCCTTACGCCATCATCCGAACTGTCCAGCGAGGTGCTATCCAACGTCATCATAGTACGTCCTGATTAATAATGGTAGAGAAGGAAACGATCACTCTTCAATCATTTATTGGGCATCACAACTTTTTAAGCGAATTCGATCGGCAAAAAAATTGAAAAAAAATACAGAAGAAAGTCTGAATATTTAGCGAACCTACAGTCCGTAATCAAAAACAGCTTTATCGACCTGTTGCAAGATGTATCTCAAATTTTCAGGAAATCAATGTAGAACAGGCCCCAGAAGTTTTGATGGGGTTAGTATATACCTCACAATCGACTTAGCATATACGCGGCGTACGTACCGAAAAAAACAAGTCAAGGCAGTCTGTGCTCCATGGATGAACGAATGTCTCAAAACATACATTGTACAGTGTTGTTGGGAGAGTTGAAACTGTCATCTGTTTTGCACTCCTTTCAGCACTCTAACTCCTTGTTTTTGGTGCAGATTCTAGGGGACTTTTGGTCTATATGAAAAAGAGCTGTCTGGAAAAGCCAGTACGACCAGCCCTCTGCTTTCTTGAAAGACAACAAAGTCCATTATTTCTTGGTAATGCGGCAATCCATTCCGAGATGACTGGGATGAGTTCTCCTCAAATCTGAAGCTAAAACCTTCGTTACGCAGATCTTTGTTTTACTTTAAATGACTCCAGCTGGGCTCCTTAATTCATGCCCCATTTGTTCTTGAAGGGAATACGATCAGGTGACTTAGTCAACTAATTTCATTAACGAAATTGGCAGGGTCACGTTGACAACCTTCGACTGGAAGCAAACTTTACCGGTTTGATTTCCAAGAACAAACTAGGGAATATTGTGATGCCCACCTTTATTTTAACTTCCTTTCTCCTTAAAACCATCAAATGACGCGCGAACCAAACTTGATGACCTCGAGCCTACCCCTTCTTCCTGAGATCGACGTTAGTATGGTTATCCAGTCATCCATCCTTAAGGTCTCTCGTTTCTGCAATCTTCTGTCCTGTAAGTGAACTCTCTTAGGGGTGGTACTTTCTTCAGCGTCAGAGATTTCGCCTCGCACTGATCGGTGTCAAGGAAAAACTACAATTAGTAGCTAATCAGATTGGCAAGCAGGAGTCTTCGCTTTGAAGATTTGCTCACCCAATATAACCCCATGTAGACTTAAGTTTACTCGAACTAACCACTATATACTCCAGCTTACAAGATGGTCGGCAACCCTCAAAACATAATGGGAGGACATAGGAAATGATTTTTCTCATTAATTCAACTGCTTCGGCGGTATCATATTGCGATTCTAAGTTGAGTTGGCCCAGACATCTCTATGATATTGGTGAACTAAGGATTAGCGAAATAGTGAAGAGGAGGCAGCGGCCAATATACAAATGATGATGCTGATTGAAATTACGCGGAAAAGGTCATCCACATTGGTAAACAATTTAAAAAACTAATTTATCATTTATGTTGGCTTCTGTGGTAGTTTCCATCCTCGCGCGTTGTTTGATACGCTGATTCGGTAATTGATTCCGTTGACTCAATATGAGTGAAATGAAGTACCCCTCAAGATAGCTTGTTTCGCTGCTTACTATGGGATTATTACATGTTAAGGCGATATTCGTAAATCATGCTCAAGTTGTCTTTTCAAATATTTTTTTGCACGCCTGACAGACAATGAGCTAGGACTCGAAGGTTCATTTTTGATGGTTTACGTAACGGCTTCGTTTGGTCACCGAACTCAAATATCTCTTTTCGCTGGTTGATATTTTGTTGGGCTGTCCATAATAAAAGTGAACGAATTTTCAGCAACCTTATGAGTAGTACATTACAAAGATATACATGTATCGCGATATCTCGAATGTCGTAGCGATTGAAACATGAGGCGGCCTGATGCAGTACATTCAGTTGACTGGAAACATCACAAAAGAGAGATTCAGTTGGGCTCCAGGTGGGCTTCTCGAAAAACTAAATTAGTTTGTAAATGAGTGTATTTCGCTAAAAGTGGAGAAAGTTACATTATAGTAACCGAGGTAAAGTAATGAGCTTTATGGATCAAAAACAGTCCTTCTGGAAGCCTGTACTGCGGATGAGGTGCAAAGAAGTCCACATCGCCTGAATGAAGCTGGGTCGATCGGCTTTGTGACGGTTAGTTCTCGCTTTTTGAAATAACACATTACGTGCAGTGAGCCTCTGCTAAATCATCTGGTTAGGCAGTATCCAAAAGGTAAAACTCGCCACTCCTTGTTTCTTTACCTGTCAAACAGAGCATGTTTTCCCACGCAACGGTGACGGTATAAAGAAACGGTAACAAGACAGCTGTAGCTGGCTTACCTACGTACAGACGAGTTGATCGACCCCCAGAGCTAGCACGTATCTGTTTTGCTCAATTGCTTTCCTGCGTTTCCTCCAGAATGATGTCAGCCAGAAAGTGAAGACACAACAAGCCTGATCACTAGTCGAAAAGTATGTCATGAATGGGAGAAAATACTGTGTTCTTGAAGGGCTTTCTTTACTGGGGTTCTTTTAGGGGGTTCTTTAATGAGGTCCCTTTCTATTCGGGGTCCCTGTAGTGAGACATCTTATCATCTGGCGCACGTACGCACATGCCCCCTTAAAAAATACATCAGCGGACAATTCAGTTACATTTTTGTGATCGAAGTATTAAGGGAAGCTAAACAGTAGATTAGCTTGAACCTGTCTTGCAGGCAGACGAAGATGACGGGCATTTACCTTCGAGTGTTCATGGCATAGGTCTCTGAATATTACTGGATGATTCCTTTTGGCTGGGTTATTTGGCCGCAGATAGTCTTTCATCTGGTTCACTTTGTGTTCATTATTCGTAGTTTGGTTTTTGGTCAACTGTGGTCAAACTTTGGTTCAGACTAACCGAGAAAGTATGGTTGGATTTGTGATGTGGGCATTACTGGGCTTAGAATAAATGGAAATCAGTCAGATTCGCGTTCTTCGCTAAGATCATGTGCGAAGGAAAACATTATACGAGTCCGAACGTGGTTATTGGTGGTGCTGGGATCAAGTTCGTTGCCTGATATATCGGAAGTTGACATCTCGGTAGCATCCAAGAGCTTGCAAGCAACAGTGAATATCGTGTGTCGTGGCACTGAGAGAATTACAGTTTGCCCCAAAAAAATTTCATAATACCCCAGTGAAGAAATTCGGAGAGGCTAAAATACAACTTTGAGCCGTGTGGCTCGCTGATGAGGCTACAATCAACCTCAGTTTTCCGGATCATATTTGCCAAACTGGACCTATTACCGACCAGGTGTAATGAATTTTTGTTTCCATTATGTAAGGCAGTGCGTAAAGTTATTTGAAATTAAGGAGTCCCCGTCATGCTTGACGGGAGAAACTCGACAAGGCTTGCCCAAGATCTCTGTGATTCATACTAAACAGCTATTTGTGTGCACTTCTGGAGCTGTCTTTGGATGCGGTGTATAGTAATACCCAGATGCTGACAAAACGTCTCGTAAAGAAAACGATAAAATGTCCGAGAGTAACAAATGGTGAGTTTCGTTGTCGGTGAAACAGAGCAGTCCAAAGCATTTCTGTAAAGCCTCCATCCATTTTTAAATCCTTAGTAGCCAATCGGAACCATATAATCAGAAAGTGCTCCCAAGAGAATGTTTGGCTCGGCATGCGGCAATTGTATTAACCTAGAATAGTCCTACGTTGTCGGCTTATTTGAAGGGAGACCCTCCAGTAAGAGATTGCAACAACTTACTAATCACAGCAGTTTTTCTGAGAATCTCTCCAGGCAGGAATAACTGGGCATACAAATGTCTTATCTTATGAAGGCAACTAGAAACCACGCAACTCCTTTCTGGTCCTTTTGGATGAACCAATTTTAAAGAAGTTGATATGCCAGAACCTTCAAAATTGCGTCAGAACTCGAGACCTAATGCCTTCAAATCATCCATACAATTATTTTGTCATCTGATTCTGGTTGAGTTTCCTCTCGTTCGGTACAACATGCTCAATGTAGGGGGAATGCTGTTGGCTATCTTGGTCTCATTTGGGCATCATGTGGCATCAGAATGAACGTTTTCAAAGTGGTGGAAACACCCCGCAAGCAGAGAAAGAGAATTTTTCGAGTGCAGTAATAAAATACAATCGTCGTGCCTATCTGTCCTTCAAACTGACAGTCGTTTGGTACTGAATAGTAGGAACCCATATTATTTCATCCCTGTAGTACAACCTAGCTTCACTCAACCGTCAGCTGGGTGAGTTCAAGGGCAACAGAATGCGAGTCACGAACCCCCGACAAAATCAGGGATCCATCCCGACTTTTTCACACTGACTCCCGTGTGGGGCTTCTAGCGGATCCGGAAAAGAAAACAACTAGGTTAATATGCATCCAAACCAAGTGAGGAGGTTTCAAACCGAGGTGAAACAGGGATACAGGAACTCCGGGATTACCGCGATACAACTATGGAATCATCTTGGTTCATCCACTCATTCCCATACAAACACCCAGTCTCAAACTGAACACCATCCTTCTTGGACAGTGATCCAAGTAGCCAAGTAGAACATCTGTTATGCCATCTTTTGTAATGAAAAGGAATTCGATTCGGATGAACTTGATGAGTTCAGTTAGTACAGGCGTAGTATCTATACGGACGTGTAGAGTTCCAGTCGCAGAAATAATGACACATGTTAGTGAAGGATACTTTCTCGGTCTGCAGAACGAGTGGAGCAACACTGTCGGAAGGTATTCAAAACTCTGATAGAGAGATTGCATCGATCATTTGGCCTTTGGTTTCCAAGAGAAAACAGGGTAGCTTAGTAGTTTACAAGTGACAGCTTGTTTCCGTTTCCTGGAGTCAGTGTAGTTGAACGACTAAACTACAATCTAAACGTCAACCTCTTTGCCAAAAGGCCAAGTGGATAAGAGACCTATAGACAATGAGTTCATCAGTCATTGGATGTCCCCAAACAGTACCGGAGTTTACTCGTACAGGTCCTTCTCTTATGTCAAGTATCTACACCGAGGTTTTGAGAATAGACGGTTAGAATACTTCCTTTTCAGATCTTTATTTTTGTCCCGCTTATTTTTCATCTTTGCCCCTGGTTTTCCTTTCTTTCTCATTTTCCCTGAGTCTCGATCGGTCGAGCAGCACATTTGGTTCGACCGCGTTATAAAAGTTTTACTGCATAAGTGATTTCTAGGTGGTGTCGTGGCCCCGTGCTTTGGGATGAGTGACTCTGACCGACCAGGCACATAGTTACTGGCTAGACATATATTTGGGGAGAAACGTGGGAACTAGGATACCGGTGTAACGGTGATACTACTGATCGGGACGCATGCGAGTAGTATGTGTTGTTCGTAGAATTTCGCTTTGCGTCGACTGAAAAAGGGAATTCTGTTGCGGAATTCGTGGGGCCACTTTGTAACATTTGCTTGGATTTGACCGACGAATGAGTGGAGGCAACGAATCTCTAGAAAGACTCTTTCGGGAGAAGATCTGTGTCCAGTTTTTGTAACTAAGATGCAGATTAGAGTTTTGCTTCTCCATTCAATGGTCTGTAACCGGTCAGTTGGCATTTCCGAATAAATAACTCCGCAGCGAAGGCCTTCTTTCATTCACCGGTACCCCAATAAGCACGAATAGAATAGAAGCCGAATAGAATATCGGCGGTGTGCGTAACATCCGCATAGGCTGATTAGTAAGTAAAAACCAATAGCAGAGTTTTTTCCCCTAGACTCAGAGTTTCGAACACTTTTCGGCAGGAGCAAAATAATCGGTACCTGAAAAACCAAAAGTTGTAACTAGAACCGACTGTAGCCCCCTTGTTAGGATCTTATCCGAATAAAGCGAAGGCTATCGTCGCAAGCCAACGTTTGTAGGAAAGGCAACACTTGCCCTTGATGCAATAAGCAGCAAACTAAACGACTGACCACAGTACGGAGTTAGTAAAACGAACAGCCACTACACGCTGTTTGTAAGGTTGAAAAACATACTGACCACCTCCCGACTAGAGTCATGTCAAGTTAGGTTTGCTCAGATACCCTGACAATAGACCGAACTAAACCGTGAGATGTCTTTCACGTAATCGACTCGGTTAAAGGATATCACAAATGAAATAATCATTAGAAACCCACAGTCATCTTGTATAAATTTGCAAACGGTTTTTGAAGGTCTTTTCTCGGTATAGTGTTACTCATGGCTGATGAATGCCGTTGGACATTCCACCACCGGTTTCGCCCCCTACTTTAATCATGGCATCTGGGCATCGTTCGCTGTTTGTAAGGTTGAAAAACATACTGACCACCTCCCGACTAGAGTCATGTCAAGTTAGGTTTGCTCAGATACCCTGACAATAGACCGAACTAAACCGTGAGATGTCTTTCACGTAATCGACTCGGTTAAAGGATATCACAAATGAAATAATCATTAGAAACCCACAGTCATCTTGTATAAATTTGCAAACGGTTTTTGAAGGTCTTTTCTCGGTATAGTGTTACTCATGGCTGATGAATGCCGTTGGACATTCCACCACCGGTTTCGCCCCCTACTTTAATCATGGCATCTGGGCATCGTTCCTGAATTCTGCCCAACCTCCCCCCCCCCCTGGAAGCACAGTCAGGAATATGTGGAGATCTTGTTTATCAATCACGCGAGATTACCAATGCCCTACCCATCATAAGGCGGCGGAATTCGTCATCGAACTTACTTAATCTCACTCACGAAAACCAATGAATGACATCCCAGAACTAAATTACTTTGGTACACTTTTTTCAGTTTGTCTTGCAAAGTTATTTCGCTGTAATTTGAAAATAACAAATAGGGCAACTCGTGCAAAACCGATATTGCAAGGGGACTCACTTTTTACTCCACCTTTGTTTTTCCCGTCGCCGTCGCAGTCAAGAGTGCTGGTGTTGGTTACCGTCTTCCAGTGTCCGACTGTCCGATCGAATATTTAATTAGTTTTCCGTGTTGAATAAGTGGGTCACCGGAAAATTTAATTTACAATCGCCTCCGTTCGATCAACGTCAATCTATCAATCGGTCAATACTAGGCCCGGTCGAGCGTGTGGATACATTCACAAGTATCCTGTTCAAATTGGCGATGTGCAGCCGCGCGAATAAAGCGAGACGAATGGATCGTAATGTAGTGAAATAAGTAGGCAAAAATGGGTCGCGTAGCTGTCGCTGGTAGTTGTGCAAAATAGCACACGACTCGTTGGACTTGGTTTTCTTCGTCTCATTAACCAAACCGGAACATTATTTTTTACCAGTGATAAGGTGGAATAACACTTCAGCGCTTCACGGATGACCAATCAGCATAAACAGTCGAATCAACGTATTCCCGAAACCCACCCACCCCCTAACTGCCATGTATGCACGCACGCTCTCGCTCTCCATCTCGTGCACGTCCTAGCTGCACACGGACGTGCCCACGTCTGGTTGTGGAGCGGCAACAAACAGAAAGCTGGTTTCCTGCTCTACCTTCTGTTGCCTATTGGCTGAGCACGACCGGATGCTGGTATGTGTCCGGACTTCTGTGTGGGACGAACTACCTGAACAAAGGGGAGGGAGAGGCGTACCTTCTGCCCTGTCCCTTTTCTACACCTCTGCCCCCTAAACATGGATATGGCAGGCTTTTGCTTCCTATTGGTCGTTTCGGGCGGATAATTGAATTGATCAACTTATCCACCTCGGTTTTGAGCTCTGTTCCAGTCCTAACTATTCTCGCGCATTGAATTGAGTAGCCGTCAGACGAATGTGGTCTTTCATGCGGAAAGAACATTTACACGGAAGTCAGTGCACTTCTGGTGGTTGAAAATGGAGGGAAAATAGCCGTTCAGTTGTCTTTGCGTTATCTACAGCTCGGGCTGAATCAGAACGATCATTGAGTATTTTATGAGTATGTTTTCTAGGACCGGAAGGTAGTGTAATGAAATCAGCATCTGAATGAAGTTCAGTTTCAGAATGTAGCGACATGAGTGCTTGTATCTGCTCGCCTGTAAGGGTGAAGACTTGGTCATCTAAAGCTTACGCTCATGGTCGACCTGAAAAATATCAATGACTTACATTATAAGACCACTCACTCAGTAGCAGTGTGTAAATAGGAGCTTTGCACTCTAGGTGGTAGGTCTATAGCACGCAAGGATTTCACTGAAGCTGCAGTTGTCGGGGAGCTAACTAGGCTACCAGAGTGATCAGATCTGAGCTCATCACACCGGATTCGTTAGCCGCCAGTTAACAGTGGTCCGTGGACGAAACCTCCTCGGATAGGGTAGGTCTATCTGATCTTCATTAGCTTTCTAATGTTATCAGACTGCCACTCCTGTGACAATGTCAGAAGTGACTTTCCGTGCCAACCTGATCGTTAGCACAATTTATCATTGTGTATGTGCCTATGGTGCATTGCAAGAGTGCGGTGGGCCACTAGATCACCCATGTTGCGCCTAGCTTTTGAGTTGTTCCTTCACGTGACAATTGTGGACTGTCCCTTTGGGTATGCTGATGGATTATGTTTCGTTCGACTTGACAAACCAGTTAGAAAACAAATGCCAGCATACAAACATATATATATATATA
>NW_008751920.1:103208-111868 GCF_000715545.1 Opisthorchis viverrini | reverse complement strand
CAAGCATACATACATATATATATATATATATATATATATATATATATATATATATAGAGAGAGAGAGAGAGAGAGAGAATTAGTGTCTGATTGTCGTGGTGGGTGTACGGACCTAACAGTTCCACCTACGTGAATCACAATAGCAAGAACACGCTAAAAGTACTCCAATAGTTACTCCATCCATCCTACCAAGCAGTGAATGAGTGGGCGTTTCAAAGACGAGGCAGATGGATATGAAACCGCATCACGAAAACTGAGAATAGTGGCTCCACGTCAAACTCCCTCATTATGACCTAAATTTGCGTGAATTTGACGCCATCCCAAATTATCATACTGGTGCTAACATTAATGGTGAGTGATTTGAGAATCCACCGTAGAGTTAACATCTGGTGCACCAGTACGCTGTTTATGAATTTGATGTATGGGAGTGGCCCATGAAGGAAAAGTTTCCAAAGATAGCAGGGTCGACGGTAAAATCGTTTTTGCAACCTAAATACGCCTCGGATGGATGGCCGGATACTTTGAAGGTGTAATATTAATTGGTAATCGTCATTCATAGTTAACCACGTTAGCGTACGAATTGATATTATCTTCTTTTCCTCCCTCCCTCCATCCTGAGATTAACGGCCAGTACATCGTTATCCTTTCAACAGTAGGCACATCCCAAAGCATGTTGCCGCCCTATATACAAGTTCCTTAAGATCAACCTAACAGCTGCAATCGGTATGGTTGTACAACTTACACTCGACTGATCATAGTTGAGTCGATTGGCGGCATAAATAACATTTCATGGTGTTGTGAGGATATCTGACTCTCTTCAGCAGCAATTTTATCCTGCCAGTGAGGCCGGCCTATCCTGAAAAGCCGAGAAGCACTCTACAGCTGTTTCATCATTGATAGGAAACATCAGCAGTGCGCATCCCACGAATTTCTGAGATTCAGCACACACTTGCTTCACTGACAGATTGAATTCTCTACTGAATAGGATAACAACTCCTCATATTACTATAAATAATATTCGTTGAACGCAACGTCAGGACTTTGCGTGTGCCTTCAAAAAAGTATCTACGAGTTACTTCTTGCCATTTAAACTTTAATGCAAATGATTCCGCATTTAACATTACTCTGAATATGGCTTGACTGGATACGTCTTGTAATGAACAGTAGATCAGCTGCACAGTACCCATGGTATTGCGTGCGTCTGGGTGTAACCCTGCTAAATGATAAAACTATCACAAAAATGTTTATTAGCACAAGAAAGCGATAGAAAATACGCACACACTTCTGCTAGTTGGGAGATTCCCTTGCCATACTTTTCTTTAATCAAAAAATCGTTGCAAAACGTAAATGGAGATTTCAATAATTCAAGCCGTTCCGCTTGGCGACTGAACACATGGGGACGTACCGACGTTCGCATCTCACTGTGATCACAAGCTGACTAGTGGTCAGTTTTGTCAGATACATTGATTCCACCGTGCCATCTCATTATTCAATTCTATTATTTTTTCGCATCTCTCTTGCTCCCTGTTTCTCCTCCCCAATCGCCTATTTTCCCCGGTCACATGCGAGCAGAAGTCGTAAATCCGGTGATACAAGCGGATTATGCACCACCCCAAAAAGTGCCCTTCCCTCAGCCTTTGGTTGAGTCAAACACATACCTTAGGTCAGTGGAGCGTAACTATCAACTTTGCTCGACATTGAAGTTCGGTCATTGTGGAGAACAGTAGTGATTACCCAATGATGATTTGAGTCGGATTTTCTCTTGGGTTCTGTGTGTGTGTGTGTGTGTGTGTGTGTGTGTGGTACCTTTTGATCGGTCTACTGTCCGGACATATTTGAGCACAATGTCATCCAAAGGGATTTCATTGTCTTGATCTTGGTCTGAGGAAATTGGAACAGATTTTTTCCTTCAAACTGACAGGTGGGAGCACTTATTTACGGCTAAGTTGTTCGTGATTAGGGCTGGGACTATTAATTCATGGAGAAATTTAATCGATCAACTCAAAGAGGGAAGTCCGGATGCGAATCGTATGTCGTTTGGTGGACTGCGGAAAGAAGAAGCTCTTGCGAGATTGTAACAGTAATTTTGACTTATTTGTGTATGCAGCCAGTGTACCTCAGAGGAAAAGCAATCATCCTATAGGAAAAGTTCAAGTGTACAACTAGATGAATATCAAGTTTGAGATGTCATTCTCAGTCAGCTCAAAGCAACGTACCTTAAAATTCTAAAGTTTGAGCTTTTCTCTGAATAACGGGGCGAACAGTCTTCTTACGAGGGCTAAGAAGAATAATGTGGACGAGACAGCCCAAGTTGTTAGAGCGCGGATTCACTGACCGGAAGGTCCGTGGTTCGAAACCGACCTCTGCCTCTTTACTTCCCCTGTCCAGACTTGGGCAACCTGGCAGCATCCCAGCCCTCGTGCAACCTTCGGGTGACATGTCAGCTAGGCACCGAAAGGGTGCTACAGCTGAACGCGAGAAGAAGAATAACTAAAATGCATGACTGAATACATTTCGGCAACCTGAAATCTGGATGCCGTGACTTTTCTGCTGGGCCATCTAAATTTCCGCTTTCTTCAGAAAGAGGTCAAACGTTGACAGAGGGCGAGCTCCACGTTCTTATAAGGGAGTTCAGCAGAGGTGCATTGCTAAAAGTCACTTGTTGTTCTGCTGTCTTCACGTATATTCTAACTAACTTGGTCAAATTCTCATGCCCTTGTTTGCCGGTTGTGTAGAATACCATTTCTCCAGGAACTTCGTGCGAATAATCGCCACAAAAAACAGGACCGAATCAGGTTCCATATATTTCGCTCCTGCCAAAAGACAGAAAATCAAAGGAACTTTGGTTCCACCCATCGTTGACATAAGCAACACTGCCTAAACTAAGAGGATTTTAATTTTGCGTCTGCTGAGACATCGATTTCCCCTATGTTTACAGTAAACGCGTGCCATCACCGTAGTCTCTCATCAACATCTTCTAGATATCTCAGTGATTGGGCGTACCATGGCGGTTTGTTTATTTTCTCGTGCGGAGAGTGCTGATAAGCAAACAGGGAACTGATGCCGATGCTTAGGTGTGCTGTCATGAACCAGCAGTCTTGTCAAAATAAGCGGTGACTCCGATCGGTTTGTTGAGCGCAGTACAGATGGCTAATCCAGTAGAACATTCATACTTAGGATTGAAGGCTGGTCAAAGTGAGCCTCCGGTTCTGTTGTAATAACGAAGCCGACGATCAATTCATGCGGTTTTGTCGGACTAGACTACAAATAGCAGCATAGATTGAAAGCACACACAACCGAATTGACCAAACTAAGCGGTGTTCGACTTAGTATAAACTCAGTTCTCCGCGGGGTTTCTCCATTTTGAGCCTCTGTCCTATTTTTTAAGCATTTTGAACCAGAATGGAGTTTGCTTCATCAAACCCAGTTGTGGAAACACTGATGCCCGGTTTTCGGAAACGGGACTACACAATTAACTTCATGGCGAATATTCCAAAACGATGGTGAGAAATTACTTACAATCTACAAGCTGGAACTGGTTCTTTCGAATCCAACGCCTTCAAAACGATACCCTCGGTATCCCTTAAGATCTTGCTTCATTGAAGAGATACGTTTCTTTGCAGATGATTTGTACACCAAGGTACTCGCGTTTCCTGTTAGCGCTACCTTCTGGTAGGAAAACAACTTGGTTGCCTAATGAGGTGGGAAATTATCCGCGATAAGCAACTGTCATGACGACTAATCAAACAACGCGGAATACACGGAACCATAACGCTTAGAATCCGGGTCTACGGCTATCCGTTCACTACTGTAGGCCTACGCAGTATATGTATACGTATATACTTATCCCCTCGAGTGTGCATCAAGATAACCCTGTTTAGCCACTGTATCAATGACAATAACAAACACTCAGCTGCTTCTGTTATACCTACTGATTCGTCAATCAGTGGTATTTACCGCTGACCCGCTCCAGTGCCTAGTTGCTGGAAAAAAGAATCACAGAAGGGAACACAACAGCCATATTCTGAACAAGCGAGTGTCAGAGCGTGAGTGCGTGCGAGAGCAAAAGTTACAACGGCCCCACGCTATCTAAAGGGGACTTTCTGACATTGATCCAGGCTGTCTGGTAGGCGTTGGTGAACACCCATCAACATCGATCGTGCCTCTGTGAAATGCTTGAACGAACTGCTTGAATGATTGACTGGTCTGGATGCTTGCCGGCCTTCCTGTTAGGATTTTGGTGGAGCAGTAGGTTTTCGGCGTTCTGAGGTAACATTCAGGACTCTGACCTTCCTGATAGTTTCCTTATTGTTCGCTGTCCATGTGAATTGAGCAGTATTCACTATCGCATGTGGTCACGTAAACTTCGCGGTTATTCCAAATAACTGGTGACTGTGAAATAACCAACGTGAGATTAATCCGAAGAAATCATATGCTTCGTCATCCGAATAGTAACCGAGTACCTATAGTTTTTTTCCACCAGAACATATGATGTGCCCATACACGAAAATAACACAGAAACAAGAGACTTAAGTGCCGTCATCAGTCGGGCTCACAACACTTTCGGACACTAATCCGAGATGACCACGCCTACCGGTCGTGCATTTGGCGTGTTACTTGCATTTCACCGAAACACTGTGGTTACAGTGCCGTCAGATTAACTTATTCATCCTAGGGCTGATATGCTGAAGGCAATCAAAAAATTTAGATAGATGGTGTAGAGCCGACACCAAGCTGAATTCCCCAGTCGTTAGAATGAAATTTGCCGTTGGGAACAGTCTTGCAGGAAACCGAGGTCTTGTCGAATGAACAAATAAGGCAATTCCTGTCTGTAATGAGTACAATTATTATAGGTTAGAAAGCACTTAGGTGATCACACGGAATCTGTTATAAGAGCTTGTTACAAAGGCACCATTCCGTTGTGAATATGTTATAATGCTGCTTTTTTTGTGAAAATAGACTAAATCCTAATTTTCATAGATTAAGTCCCAACTTGATTAGAAGCGGTGGCTTCAGAAAGAAAGATCTGACTGTTTTCAGATCCAGAACAGCGTTTTCATTGATTGAATTGTTATCCCATCCAATGGAAAACACAATATGGTTTATGGTTTTGTCGCAAACCACCCTATCTTTTATGCAAGTTTTGGACCTTTGACGTACCACACAAGAGATTTTTCAACGTATCCACGTGTAAGATGGGCCAGGTTTAGTTACGTCCGGAATTTCTGTGAGAGAAACATCTGAAACGCTTAGGTTGTCGAAACTGTAGAGAAAACATTTGATACTTTTGAAGCCATGAGCATATCTCCAAAACACTGGTGGCGTGATGAATGTTGGCCGGCCGGCAAGTAACCAGAATAGTGGAGTGGCTGCACGCGCCCATTGAAGTTTCCGGGGCGAAGTGTAGCAGATATCTATTTCTGCTATGATTGTTTGTTCAAACGAAATGAGGAGTTGTAAAGCTTCATTTAATGACCATTGTGAACCAACATGCTACATCGTCGGCAAGTTTTCATCTGAGTGAATAAGGCCATTTTCGACTTGATTACAGCCAACTCATTGAATTTCATCCACAAAATTTTTATCAACAACAGTACAACGGAAAAATCGTAGCCTGTTAGGGGCGCTTTATCTTGCAGATAACATCTACTGAAAGACGGAATCGCCATTTATCAGGCTAGTCTGACAATGTCATGTTGTGTGGTTAGAACATTCAGCTTCATTCAACGCATGCATCGGTTGTCACAGTCTTTGCCAGGGCTGATCATTTAAAACTTTCCACTGTTGTTACATCTTGCGTTTTTGTTGTTAACCCCAATTCATCACGATAATTTCTTGAGAATCCAGCAGGCCTAGATTATAGCTTGCAAATTACTACGTTATAAACAAGTTCGAATCCCCCTTTCGCGTCTAATGAACACCACAGCACCTCGACTTTTCAGATTAGTGAGTACTTAGTCAGTCACCGCTGTCAACCCAACTGTGGTTGTGTTGTTTTTGGGAACCGTCAAAGGGTTTCGAACATTTTCACACTCGAGTTTTTCTTCAGTGACCAACTAGAAAACCTACTTCATGGTTCACTAAAAGTGGACAGGTCGGGTAGCAAATTAACTGATTGTCGGTCAATTTTTGTACCCCCATCGTGGTCAAATAAACATCAGAATCAGTGCAGGTTCACCGGTGTTTGTATGCACTCGGTCCAAGCGTGTGCGATTGGATCAGATAAGATTATGAAACGTCATTGGTAATCAAGTGTTCCGTGTTGATCTAACAAGTGGATGCTCCTGTTCTGACAGAATCACACCCCCTGGAGTGCCATTCAGTAATCCTCGTGGACGAGGGTGTACACGTTTTGGTTACTGTTAAGCGTCAGACACCTCGATGCTGTGCTATTCCATACTGTACGTTCTTTCCAGTGAACAATAATGCTTATGAATGACAGTTGGGATTCAATCCCCTCCTCAAAGGAAAACATAATGTGCAGCTGTAAAAACTCCGTGTCAAGTCAAGCGAATTTTTGTCTTATAAAACAGAATATAGTGGAGACCGTTTGAATGCAAGCATAGAAACCTTCAATAGGAGGGGGCTAAAATAGGTAGGTTGTAGATTCAGAACAGAATTGTTGACCATGAAAACGTATAGTGACGTTTATAACTGGTGTATGAGTTATGCATGAAGCCAATATTGAAGGTAAACAAATGAGCAACACATTTTTCACAAGACCTTGACGTTTCAAAACGTCAGCATACATTTTGGTCTTCGTTGTCCACTTTTTCCGTACTGTGGGGGTGAGATGGCCCAGTGGTCAGAGCTCGGATTTACTGACTTGAAGGTCCGTGCTTCAAACCCGACCTTCGCCTCTCAAATTTTCCTGTCTGGGGCTGGGGAACCGGGTAGCATCCCAGCCCTCGTGCTTCCTTCGGGTGAAATTGCAGCTAGGTACCGAATGGGTGTTACACCTGAACGATTATCTTTAGGTGAGTTGGAACATACACATAAGTTGTTCTCCAGGTCAAAGCGAGAAACCCAAAGTATCAGGAACAATCGGGCAGAATATATCATAAGTTGGCCAGGATTGCCAGAGAATACAATTGTCCTTAAGTTCGCTAGCAAAACTACCGTGTTTATCCAGAATTGTTCAAACATTCTTATAGGTATGCCACGAACAATACACCAGAAACGTGCAAAACGTTATTAGAAACATTCTAAGGGGGGTTGCAACTGAAGTGTCTGATATTTATATACGGTTAATGGTATTAATTATAAGCATAGGTCTATGGGTTCCATATATTTAATAGTGTTCAGTTTGGCACTTCCAAGGTTAAACGGGGCTTGTCAACGATGCTCACCTTGCATTCGAGATGAGGTTATTGACCACTAATTTGACGAAATTATGTGGCCTTCGGATCTCAGTGTGACCAAAGTGAACTAAGGTTTTTCAAGGACTCAGAAGTGGGTAACTGCAAAATCACTCAGACGATCCGAAGTTCACTGGAATTGGTTTGCTGCTTTCGGAGCAACCTAACTTACCTTGAGGAAAAGGGGTTAAATCTTGAGGTGAATAAGACAAGAGCACGACGTTTATATACTGTCTTAAATAAATCGATAAGAGTCTTGGAACTATTCGGATCTCCGGCTGTATAAATTTCTGTTGCACATAACTGTTTTTACGATAAAAAAACAGGGCGGACTTCTCCACTAAGCTGTGTCCCTATTTAAAACGGTCTGTACTTATTTAAGAGTCACTTCAGTTACAACGCTGAACAGAACGAAGGGAACAAAGACTTCAAGTTAGACAGTTCTGATGAGCTACCTTATCACTGACACGACGCCCAAAAATGAGAGCTCGACCTCGGCAGCGGGGCTTTTGATTATTGTTCAGTAAGTCTTTGAGGCATGAGTTTCAGAGATGGGAAGATTCTTAGAAATGTTGGATAGAAATCAGACGAACAATTAATATTCGTGGAATATTGGTAGCTTGGGTACGCTGACGACGTCTCCCCGAATTGTGACGAGAGTAAACTGCCATGAGTTTCAGAGATGGGAAGATTCTTAGAAATGTTGGATAGAAATCAGACGAACAATTAATATTCGTGGAATATTGGTAGCTTGGGTACGCTGACGACGTCTCCCCGGATTGTGACGAGAGTAAACTGCTAAGCTCGGCAAACAGATCAACAGCCACCTAATCAATTACTAATCAATACTCAGCAATCTGGGCTGATTCTTCCACTCCTTTGGTTCTAGGGAAATGAGTGGGATAAATAATCTCTAGCAGGATTGTCGGGTACTGAACTGTTCACCTAGTTAGTGTGAGAGAATTCGGCTGCTTTAGTCCTGATTCCAGTCCAGTGCCTGGAAGTGTTTACCTCCTTCCATAATACAAATACTAATACTATTATTACTGTTATTAATAACAATAGAATCATAAGGATAATCGTTCAGCTGTAGCATCTCTTCTGTGCCTAGCTGCCTTGCCACCAGAATGAAGCATGAGGGCTGGGATAATCTCAGGTTGCTCAAGCCTAGTCAGGAGAAGTCGAGAGGCACAGACCTTCCGGTAAATAAATTCGCACTCTAATCACTGATCTATCTCGTCCTACTCGCCCAGAGCGGTTCCAGTAATGTTTTGAACCAGCGGGTCACTTCATTCACCATAG
>NW_008751920.1:74676-100600 GCF_000715545.1 Opisthorchis viverrini | reverse complement strand
GAAGCATGAGGGCTGGGATAATCTCAGGTTGCTCAAGCCTAGTCAGGAGAAGTCGAGAGGCACAGACCTTCCGGTAAATAAATTCGCACTCTAATCACTGATCTATCTCGTCCTACTCGCCCAGAGCGGTTCCAGTAATGTTTTGAACCAGCGGGTCACTTCATTCACCATAGGTCTATTCATCTGTATTCAGGTTGAAGACCGAGTTTTGTCTTATATATTATTACTAGGTTTGCTGTTCATCAAAAGAGACCTAAGAGAATAAAATATTCATGAAAGTGCGTTGTGCATTCGAGTAACCTGATGATAACTCTTGTGTACCATCTAACCCATAATTCGATTACAAGACAAGTGCAGTAGGCTGGAAGCACTGGGATCTTTTGTCCGTGTTGCACTTTCCTGTGTAAATACTGACAAATTTCAAGGTATCAGGTATCGTTCTTCTGAAGAGAGTTTGCGATGCATACGCTTCTACAGAGGGAGAATTAAAATACCCACAAATGCTTGGAACAATATAACTTTCAATTCACTTGGCTGATTTAATCAGTATTCATAACAACTCATCTTAGAACATGAATAAAAATATCCCAGTACTATCGATCAATAATGTTTTAGTTGTGCTTAAGAACGACTGCATTTGCCACAATGAACTGGATTGTACACCAGGGAACTTTTAGAAAGCCTTATCAAACCACGTGTTATCATTTTGCGTGACTCGGTAAATACGGCCAGGCTTACGGTGTTCCAGCTTCATCATGACCCCAGATGTGTTCCGTTCATGTTAGGTGAACCTGTTCCTCTCATTGCAAAAATATGGTGATCCTTTCTGAAGCACCTAATGAGATTCAGAACCTATGGGAAGGTTTTCAGAGACAATCCGTCACAGCTATGTTTCAATGGTGCCAGCAAAAACGGCCACCTACAAACATAAGCTTTCTGTATATATCAGCCTGGTGGAACGACTCAGTGTAGAAAGGCCTGTTTCGCTCAGCTGTAACACCCTTCAGGTGCCTAGCTGCCATGCCACCCGAGGAAAGCTTGGATACTGCCAGGTTTCCCAAGCCTAAACAGGGGATGTCGAGAGGCAGAGGTCGGGTTCGAACCACGGACCTTCCAGTCGCGCTCTAACCACTTGAGCCATCTCGCTCCCGTCGAGCCTGTTTAGGGATGGTGATTTAAACAACAAACACCGATCCATACCTGCAAGCGTATATTAACAACCCAGGAAAAATTGCGGTCACTGGGATTCAAATATAACCTGCTGTGAGTATGATACTGATGGAAATATCGGGTAAAGTAATGGGGGTGGGGGTGGCCCGCGGTTATTTTTACTGCAGAGGGAAATAAAGAATAAATGTTGTCCGACACAACCAAAGACATAGCACACATAGTAAAGCTTGTGGCTGACCGTGAGCACTTACAGCATGTTCGGCAAGTTCAGTCGAAACGAACAAGATAGAGTTGTTTTCTTTTTACATTAAGCAATGAATCAGTTCTGTCTATCCTGTAGAAATGGATGTCTGCTAGTAACCTTATCGCAGTTGTTTGTGAGTCAGTTGACAGCAGTATTCAGGCTCATTATCGTCCTTTGGATGACTTTTCTAATCAGAGGCAAATCTGTGCGCCATTCTTGTGATCGAACTAATGCGTAAGTAGTGGAACTGCTGGCTAACGTCTTTGTCGTTCTGCCACGATGCATCCAAAATCGCAGTGAGTGATTCTACCAGTAAACGTTGAACGTTCCACGACCGGGGCTTTTCATCTTTGTAATTATGACCGCCTACTTTCGGGTCAAAGGGTTAAAATTAATCTCCAACATGGGTGAGCTGTTCCTATGCCTTTGACACGTGATGTTACACAGGCAAGGTGTGAAGAGAAAAACGAAAACCATGTAAGTATCAACACATAAATCCCGGTTAATTACACCTTGTACTAACAGGCATCCATTGAGCACTCGATTTGTCCCTGGAGGGTATGATAGTCAAATCCCCGGAGTGCTCTTTCACCATAAAAGTGTTGACTAAGATAATGCTTATTAGAAGGAGCATAAATTCCTATCAAATTTATGGATGACTGCTCGCCGTAGCTAGAGTTTTTTTGCATTCACAAGGTTCTTCTTATTGGGAGGGCTTTAGAGAAAAACCAACATAAAATCTGACATCTGACTTTCCATCATTGTCCATAGCCCTGATTACAGTAGGTTTTGTGCTCGAAAGTCATCTTAAACCTACAAGTTTAACATTCAAATACTGTCGCACTGATTGGATAAGAAAAGCACAAATCAAGGTTGAGTGAGCTCAGCGGAGAATGTGGTGGTGATGATGAAAACTTGTGTTCGTTTTCGACTACAATCCAGGCTATCCAGTGGCGTATCACAGTGAAACTGACTCGAACTTGTTTAAACCCCCTGCACAAGTCGCTCGATTTGCGCATCGTTTTTCGCGGCAAATCTTCCCACTATTTTACCGTAATTTTCGTTTTTACAAACACGGATAGAATTAACTGTAACATGCCACACACGAAAACTCATTCGGTAAGCACTTTTCTTTGACTAGAATCAAATGTTTCAAATATATAAGACTGATGTACTGATGTGGTTTGAAAAATAGAAAAAACAACTGCCGTATCCGGTGTCAGGTTACACAGAAACAACATTTCTAATTTGAGTACTACGGAGTTCAAAAGGGGATATGAGTTCTTTCTCAATTTCTCTCTCAAGTTCCATGGACTTTTGAAGTCGATAAAACAACGTGGAATCAGTAGACAAGATCACGTGAGTGCTGGCATCATATGACCGCTAGATTCTCACTAAAATCTCATACGTCGGATTGGGTGACAGCTGGACATAACAAGCGTTTGTGCTTCGTCTGGCTGTCATATACAGTCGTGAATGTTGTGGCGGAAGAGTTGTTAGCGGAAGAGTTATATGAAACAACTAATGATGAAAATCTTTGAAAAATGCTCCCATTTGATATTTCGCGCAACCGTACGTTAAACTAGACAATAAGGATGACATGTTGACATTGAGGTAGGTTAGAAATTTGTTTAGGAAGTAAGGATTGGAGAGCAGAACAGTGATGAAAAAGGCAAGTAAAATAGATGGATGCTAGGGTTTATCATATATTTTGCATGAATTCCGCCAGATATCTTAATTTATTTGGTACGGCCTTGCTGAATACTTATCGGTTTGAATGAATAGAAGAAAGCAAAGGGGGCGAGGCAGCTCAGTGGTTAGAACGCGAATTTACTGACTGGAAAGTCCGTGGTTTGAACCCGAAATCTGCATCTCCACTTTTCCTGTCTAAACCTGGGCATCCTGGCAGTATCTCACTCCTCGTACTTCTTTCTGGTGATATGGTAGTCAGACGCCGAAAGAGTGCTACAGCAGAACGCTGGACTAATTTGGATTCTCCCATGTTCCGTAACCACAGTGGACCGCGTTACTCTTGGTTGGGCAACTGGAAGGGCGCAATACAGAGCGGTTTCAGTTACACGGTCCCAGTAAGATGATAGTCATAAAGAAACCCTCGTTTTTCATCAATTTCTGATGTGTTGGGAGATACGGTCGAATATTGCTTGTTTTAATCTTTACAGCACATTTTCTGCCTCAGTTTGGCATTCTAAGTTTAAGACCAATACTTTGCTCAAATTAAACCTTGAAGATGAAATGCCAGTTCCCCCTCCCAGAATACGGGTGTGTATTCCGTCTGCTGTTGTTTGGCAGAATAGGTTGAACTCACAATAGATCAGCTTGCCAAAATGATACGTGAGCATCTCTCATGCCGGAATACCACTAGACTCAGTGACTCGGTCAGAAGCTCGATTGCGTCACACATTATTGATACTGATCACGTGATCAATCCAAACGAGTCGTTTAACGCCATCTTTCGAGCGCCTATTAGAGTGTATTAGAGTGTATAAATCCAACGGTGCCGCTTGAATACAGCCAGAACAATCGAAAAGCGATTGCAAAACCCGGTATTATGTTGTCAAAAATGATTCGTACGAACCCTTAGCTTGCCTTGGTCTTGCGATACGAATCAATAAACCATGTATCTCAACAGTCTTTTAGGCCACCTTATGTCATCGAATTCCGTTTTATCAAATGTCAGCCCCATGTAACTCACCGAAAGCGCGCCAGTTGTACCGGTTTGGACAATTATTTGATTATAAAGACACAACTCACAAATTTGACAGGTTCTATTCGTTTTACATCTGTGTGAATCCGTAGAAGAGATATCCAATAGGTGACCTTCTGTCAGGCGATCTCGTTCTTTTTCACTGTTTTTCTAGCACTATGTTAGCAGGTTAGATTATTGTCAGACAGGCAGTGAATCCGAGGACACAGCAAAGGACCGCCGCAGTATACATCCAGGATAGGTGGCCTTTTCGTTTATCGTTATTTCTGGGGCAGATCGTTTCTTGCGTTCACTTACGTAAGTCGGTTTGCATTACGCATGCCTTACCGTCTTGTGGCGCATTAGTTTGATTTTAATGAGACTCAAGTGAATCTCACTTGGCTCTGTTGTTCATCCTCTTGTTTCGCTCTAATCAAGGCGTCACTCCAGGGCTGCTTGTACGGAGAGTTCGTCTAATACTGGTTGCTTGCAACACAAGCCAGAAAAATCTTGAAAGTGGCACTAACACACTTTCACAACAAATGATTTCCAGAAAGCTAAGCGGTGCTTTTAAGTGTAGGTATCAGTTCCCCGAACCCATGAACTCAAAGGTATGGTATGGCATTCGTTTTTTCTGTCTGAAGCACTGGGCTATCCCACTGTAACCCGAAATCCCCTATTGATCCGTTTTTCTAAGCTCCATACTCGACACTTCCGGTATTCTGTGACCGAGCGGCTGATGCAACCGGATGCGGACTCTGCCGTCGTCACAGTTCCTACGCCGTATGTCTGACAAGCCGATCAATACCTCGAGTCTCCAGTTCGTTTCCGGATTACAACAAGACGATTTTACCAACTGAGTCAACCAGTCCAAATAATGGCGCGCGTTCAGTTGTGTTGCTGATGTGAGAACAACTCGCTGAAATTAACTGTGCCTAATAGGAAGTAGGCGATGAAATCGTACGGGACGGATAAGCCTGCCGTCACAATCGAAGTAGCAATTATCGCGGCGACAGATAAGCCACATGAATGCTTGTTGGAATGATATGGTGGAAGTAGCATAGTCGCTTACTTTCCAATTTGATTACCACAGCAATTACTCGATGCGATAAGACACCCTGTCGGAATATCTCACAGTAAATGACTTTGGATCGTCAAGTAATTGTCCGCTATCAGCAAGTAATGGACAGAAAAATTGACGGAATGCAAATGAGCCGTAACGAAACCATCATTCACACGAAATAAGTACCCAACGTGATGTAGAGGGAGCCTCGGTTACTGGAACTTTCGTGGAAGTTGGAAGTTGGAAAGCATACAGTTATCCTGCGACTAGAATGCTTATTACGCGTGTATATTTGCGAAACAGCAAGTCGTCTTTTAGTCGCTGGTAATTTAGTAACAGATGCTTCATTTATCATTATATACGCAGTAGGTCTGGTGATTATAATCACGTTAACTGGTTGTTCTTAGCTGAGCACTCTTCCACCTACCATGTATCACTGAACTCGTCCATTTTTGAAGAATTTTGCGCAAACACTGATAGGACTTTAGTTGCGTACATGTCACAGGATTCAGAAAATGCTTCCTCCCTTTAAACATACTGGAGATAGGCCATGAGATGAACAGATATCGGTCTTACATTATGGGATATGGAGTCAGTGTAAGCCCGAAGGTCATTGGCAAATCGACCATAGCTTGCAACCGTCTTTGCTCCGGCAATTTGCCCTCAAGAGTTCGTCCTCAGGAAAAACAGGTAGACAAAGCATGTGTATGTAAGTGTATGAGCAAGTTCTTTCTAAATTTTATCCTTTCTATCTGGACAGAGGCGATTGGATTCATTCACCCAATGTGAACAAAGACTTCAGGATTGTACTTTTCAAGCCAATAGGCTCCCAACAAACCCACGGAAACGTTGACTCAGAATCTTTCTATGTGTTATACCGACACCTTCCTTTTGCGTTTGAGCATTGACAACCGAAAGTGTAGCTGTCGGACCGTTTTTGCTTTAGCCCACAGTTTGTGAGTTCCAGCGTAGGAAAGCGTCCAATACCGAAAATAGGGTAGTGATTTGTCCTGGTTTAGGTGACGCATCAGATGGGCTATCTTTGGGCGAAATAACTCTAAAAATATGGCATGGGGGTAAAGAACATCAACGTATACGTTCATTAAATGAATATCGTAAGGTTCATGTCAAATTTGCACCCATGTTCTCGCATATTCTAATACCGTTCCTGCTGAGGATACGGCTTTGCTGCCACCGACAGTTCAAGAGATCGCGGAATAAATGAGTACGAGGTGTTTTGGAAGGTTGACGATCAGAATCATTACTCCATGTTTCGCAATGCACTAACTGTTGGTGAACTAGTATTCGTCGTTGCACGAGGTATGCAAACGCTGAAAGAAATTTCAAAAGTGCTTCAGAATGAAAATACATGAGAGGGTAACGGTTGTGGGCAGTTGCTTCCAGGTCAGTGGATGGCAGCAACAAAATCTTTTTAAGGTCTGCACATCAAAACTAGAGTTGCAGCTATCCTGTTTGAGTGAATCCGTCCTCAAATTACTACAGCATGTAAAATCCCCTTATGTGTGCAATGCTGTATCACTTGTATGATGAGTTTAAAAAGGTTTTCGGTACACACAGTCGATGATCCTTTACGATCACTTACATGCAGCATTACCAAAATACTTTTGTGTTCTTTTCAAAGCTCATTTTCAGTTTGCAACGAAAACCGCATTATTCAAGCATTGCCTAGCAAATCGAACGAAGGTTTCCTCGAAATCGTCTTGGACGAAGTGCCATCACAAAGCAATCAATAAATACTTAACGGTAATTAAAGCTTATGCTTCACCTTTGATTCCGTAGTAGTTCACCATGTAAGCTGATCCGAAGGTAACGCTAATCAACCAAGTCGTTCTCGAGTTGACACGAATATTCTACTCAGGCCTGTTGGGAAACTCTCTTGGGATTCCTTGTGTAAGATTTAGGAGACTTGTGCTATCGGTCCCTTCTTTCCAACCAGCCAGTTATTCTTAATGTATGTAATGATAACTTCCCTCAACAACATTCCCGTAAGAATTAGTCTTCTTCTTCAGTGTTTTATACGTTTGAGTTTACAAGTGTGATTGGTAGTCTAAGCCAGTTGCTTTTGGTTAGAAGCTAAGCTGATATATCACAGGGTACAAGAACCACGTTCATTTTGCCCACTGCACTCGAGTAAATAATTTAGTTACGCCACTGCCTTTGGACCAACCTATCCTTGTCTCCGAATGCTCTTGTGTCAGCCTTCCTCCTCTAGCCTTACTGGACAGCTGGATTCCCGATCAGAACTCCGATGATGACTAAATGTCGGCCGACTCGTCCGTAATGTGGGCACAAGTTTAAACAACCGATTTCCCCCCAAACAAAAGATCCATTTTCCGCCCATAATCTTCAACAGGAACACGTGAATCTGGTTCAACAGATTAGATAATCAGATATCAACTGGATAGGCACCTGACTGAACACATTGTAGACATCTGGTTCGAATCTGGTTTGCAAACACTGGTTCGCAGTGGCCTTAAAGCGGCCTCCCACTGTTTTGTTGTGAATTGGACGCTTGGTTGAACAAATGAGAGTCTATCGGCAGTTTGGAAGAGGCAAACGAACTGACCAAACAAGAGCGCAATTAAATCATGTCGTTGAACCCCCGGGTTTGTGGCTGTGTTACATCGCTCCATTGCTGGCCACTGTGTGAGTGGTCAACCCCCACAGCTAGCTTATATGAAGTGTCTGTAGTACAGGATACTTATTTTCAACATGAATGCGCAGACCACATGGCAAGCTTATCTGAGGTTCTAATAGATGCCTTGGACATATTCCCTTATATAATGATTAGGAATGGAAAAACCCTCATATTTTCACTCTGTCCAATGAAAAAGAGATAACTCATGAGAAGTGCTCATTGTATCCAGTGGTTTCAGAGAAGCGATTCAGTGAATAGGCAGAAGATACAGTGGATGTTAAATCCGCCAGATAGAAAAGCAGAGTGAGACTTGTGGTGGCTTTGGTCAACCGGAACGGTACCATGGGAAGCGGAACAGATGTTGCGGGACAATAAAACATGCAGTCGTGGCAATGATGGTTAGTTTGAGTTTCCAGGGGATCTTTGTTGAAAACCAGTACAACCTTACAAGTAGGAAAAACAGGTATCCGCATTCATCATTCTTTTCGAAGCCGATGGTCTCGTAGAAAAATACACCGACCTTGGCGTATGGTTAGGCTTTTTGGTATGCTTGTGGGTAGCAGTAGGCTTGATAGAACTAGAATTAACTATGGTCCATCCACGCAGATTAACCCATCGGTTCAACTGACAGACCGATACCAGTAGGCAGAATGATAACAAAACTTGTGGTGCTCTAAATTGGCCTTTCCGGCTCGTGACCAGTGTGAAAGCGATCAGTAATCTCGTGGCAGCATGCATTGAGTATGTTGTATATATTCCTAGCTCATCTATCTATTTTGAACAATTAAGAAATGACAAATTGGCACACGATTAGGTACTGGGATTAGCCAAACCTGATACAAATATGCAAGCTCATGTGTAGTTCGTGGAGTCACTCTGGTGCCGGCCATTTGCCAGATTCTGTTGCATTTCCTGACACTTGCTGACAGATTATTTTGCGCTCTGCTAGCTGTGATGGTCGGTGGATCGGGGGTTCACTGTATTGACTGTTTGTTTGCTACATGACACAATAAATTCGTAGTCGGTAAACTGCTCACGATACAAATAATTAGATGAACTGACTTGGAACTGTGAGTTCCAGTGAGTTTCTCCCTACACACTTTTCGTGACACGAGTACACCACTCAGGAGAATTGTACTTGTTTTAACATGTGCGTCGCAATCATTTATAGAGCCGATTGGCAGTGAGCAATCAGAATGCTTCCTGAGTTTTCCAAGGACGACTCGGTTACTGCCGCTTCATCCACCCGAGGCTGTTATAACTGATCATTACGGGTTCGAGTAGTGGTAAGTTATGGAAAGCAAACTTTCGTCTTGACTGGGGCTTGTAAGGTGTGTGTGGCAGGATTCGATCGCCTGATATTCCGGTTCAAAGCGAAAACCAGGCGGTTGGCCCAATGGTGACTATGAGCCTGAACATCAGTCACTCGAATCCTACAACTTCCATTTGACGAGTCCCAATTGGGACGGAACGGGCGATAATCTTCTGTTTCAAACCAACCACCTCTCATTCATCTTGCGCTACTTGCTGCCAGAAAGTAGTAGGAATTAAGCACGAGAATAATTCGGTCCTACCGATTACCCACTCAGGTCTGCCGCCCTAACAGGAACTCACCAGATAGATTTGCGGTTTGTCCACATTCAAGATTGAGGCAAAGCACAACATTACAAGCTAGTTGTGTTGTTTTTGGCGAAAAACAATAATGGGGATGTCTGCAGTATCATAGCAGACCTTCTTTAGGGGAATACATTCCTTCTATAAAATGGATCCTATCAGGATACTCCCTGAGAGTGAGTCAATATGAAATCAGTAAAAAAACTTGTTGCTCCGGTTTTGCCGTTTAAAGATCCAGTTATGCTAGTTGTTTATTTGTACCGCGAACACAATCGTAAGAGACGAACGTCTTATAAGTAATTTATTTAAAACTGAGCGGACATAGGCTTACCTTCAATGGGACAGTGTCGAAAAGCTAAATAAATCGGTGTGACAAAAATGGCAGTGCCCCGCTAGAGAGTGATGAATGAGCTAGACATTGAAATTTCAGAAACTTATTGCCAAGAGGTAAGAATAACAAGCTACCTAAGTGATGAAGAGGGTTTATCCGATAACCTCACCACCGGATAACTGGCTAACGGGTATTTTTTGGACAGCAACGATGGAAAACTGGGGGACTTGGTTTTCGATCAAGTTGTCACTGAGTTTCTGACTTCGAAATCGTTCAGCATAGAAAGTGAATGCTTAGTAGAAGAAACGTCATCACATTCGAGGGATCCGCTGATCGACGCACACAGATGATATTCAAACATCTCTCCGTTTTTTTGTTGCATTAAACTTTTCGGAACAATCCCAGACCACCGATTTTCACGGAGTAGAGGACTGGGTGGCTTAGCACTTATACACGTAATGTCTACCGTGGTCTTCTGTTTGAAGGTGACTGTCATAAGTTGCGAACTCTGAAAAAATTAAATGGTTCTTATTGATTGGTGCACAGTATATCATACATGAAAAAATACCCTGCAGACGTAGGCAGGAAAGAGTAGCAATGCAGGTGCTGGACAGTCTCCGGCTACAGAAGTGCGCATTAGTAATTCTTTGAACAGAACATACTGGTCATCGAGAAGCCACGACATTTTTGGGAGGATAACAGAAATTCCTGGAAGATTATGGGTATTCGACCAGCTGTTTCTTTCAATGGTGATTACTCATGGCTGTCTTATTTCGCTGCTGGATAAGCAAGCATAATTAGTACAGGAAACTACTCACAAGGTTGCTGAAAACTCTTTGACAGCCCACGACCGGTTTCGCCCTTCTTGGGGCTCATCAGGTAGGCGCAGTCCCCGAGTTTCCGTCAACCTTATGTTCTACTTGAACCTAAGTTGAACTGTTTTCGAGAAATACACTCATTTGTAAATCAATTAGGTTTTCACGAGAGACTCAACTGTTCGCAGTAACACTTGCAACTGACAAATAACGACCATAGAGGGCATTGTTCAATGATCCGTGTAACGGTACGTTTCCTATTTACTCCCTTGCCGTGAGAGATTGCGTGAAACCCACTTCAGTATACCATTTCACCTTCGGTATGATCATCCACAGACCTGTTCACTTCGTACCATCGGAGGACAAAAAGGGTCCCAATATATCTACCATACAGGAATAAAGTTTCGGCGCGTATGTGGAACAACGTATCCTGGCTTTACAGATAAGAAACACCGGTCTGTAACTTGTTGAATCGCAGTTGTTTTCGAAAGTTCGTTTGTCTTCAAAGGTTTTGGGAAATATCTCATTACTAGACGATGTACCTTCGTAATTCCTGGGCCTTCAAGAGTTGGACTGGAAAATGGTATCTTCAAGCCTTGTTGATCTGGAGTACGCAGACGACATGTTCTCACCTTCCTGGGCCTTCAAGAGTTGGACTGGAAAATGGTATCTTCAAGCCTTGTTGATCTGGAGTACGCAGACGACATCGTTCTCACCTCTGAAAACGAAGCATAAGTCTTGTTGAATAAACTGCCCAAACTCGTATCATCTTTCGGCAAACACCGTGCAACTTCAAAGCGCAACGTCATGCTTCACAACGTGCACTCTGTGAACATATCCTTTACGGTTCAACGAGAATCATTAGAGGTTTTGGAGAACCTTATATACCTCAGTAGTTGTATGAGCT
Source organism: Opisthorchis viverrini (assembly GCF_000715545.1). Lineage (NCBI taxonomy): Eukaryota > Metazoa > Platyhelminthes > Trematoda > Opisthorchiida > Opisthorchiidae > Opisthorchis > Opisthorchis viverrini. The sequence goes on along the minus strand of NW_008751920.1, from coordinate 89,093 downwards.
CTGACGGATATGTCTACTATAAATTCTGTACACGAATCTCAGAGATCAGGATCGCGTTTGTTATTGTGCGTCACCTGTGGCGTCAAAAGGTGTACCGCTGGGCCTCAAGAGTCACGTGTACCCGGCTACAGTGAGGACTGTATTCCTGTATGGTTGCGAAACATGACCCCTGTGGACAGATGATGTGAGCGGTCTTCATATTTTTGACCACCGCTGTCTCGAAGACGTTACTGGTGTTAGAATGTGTCAGCGGGTTAGTAACGAAGTGATTGGAAAACGGGTATTTGGTAATGCAACAGGTACTTCGATAGCCGAAAACATCCAGCACCATCAACTGCGGTGGCTTGGCCATGTGCTACGAATGCCAAAACACCGTTCGCCGAGACGACTGTTATTCTCCCTGAATCCTTCAGAGTGGCGAAAACTGCGCAGTGGACAACGTATGACTTGGTAGAAGAGTGTGAAAGAGACTGCGAAGAGTCTGTGTTGTTGGTGTTGTACGCCTTCCGCGATGGGGTCTCCGTGAACCCAACTACACCTGGCTGGAGACATTGTAAGAAATAGCAGCTGATCGATGTCAGTGGCGTTCGTGTTGTCAGTTTCTTTGCATATTGTCTGACTGGGTGCCTGGTGGTGTAGGTACCTCAGAACACCTGCGGTAGGCCGGTACAATTTGGTTCTAAGGCGGTGATGCATCAGTGTCAAAACTGATGTTTCCGTCCCTGATTTTGGCTGTAGCTGTCCGGATGCACAGATCAATAACAACTTGCACGGACTCCGAGCGGCGATTATTGGTAGCAGTTTAGTCAATCTGGTCTGAGCTGCTACAGATCCACGCGATTAAGAATCACTAGAAAACCACCATAAATTTCCTCTCCGAAAAAATTTGAGAAAAAATCGGTAAATTTACTGCTGGATGGCGTTTTGCTTCCGACACAAAAGCTTCGTCAGGCCAAGCGACTATGTTAAGGTTGGTCAGAAAAAATCGGTAAATTTACTGCTGGATGGCGTTTTGCTTCCGACACAAAAGCTTCGTCAGGCCAAGCGACTATGTTCAAGGTTGGTCGAGATTTGAGGAGGACCAATCAGATAAGTCAGGCTAAGTCGGTGTTAGGTGCTGGTTGAGAGGCTTTGTTTGGTAGAGTGGATTAGCAAGTGTTAGGATCGATGGGATGTGTTAAGGTCTAACTCTTCCGGTTTGCTTCATGTAAAGAATCTTCTTGAATGCTGTTCACACATTTTTTTCTTCTGTGTGGATGAGCTTGTGCTCCAAAAGTCGTGTAAGGAAGAGGGTTTCTGTTAACTTTGGTCAGGCTCGTATTTCTGTCCTCTTTTTGCTGAGTATGCCATGTTTATTGACAACCACCCAAAGTCACGTGTCAACCCGGCTTATCTAAGACCGCTCTCGATAGGGTCGCCGGTTTCACACCCTGTAAGGGAGAGCCCCTACACAACTATCGTAGCACCAGCTCATCCACACAGACAGACAAAAAGTAAAAACGACGTTCAAGAAAAACCAGAAGAACTAGACTCCCAGCTAAATCCAGATCCCTGTAGGTTACCCAGCTGTATTCAGAGGTAGTGACACCATAACAAACAAAATCCATTAGCCGACGCCTAACACCGATTAACTTAAGTTGGCTGATTGGCTCATCTTCCGCCTTAAATCTCAACCAACGTCGTAATCTAGTTACTTGGCCTGACGAAGCATTTGCATCGAAAGCGAAAAGTTTCCCGGCAATAATTCCTAAAATTTTTTGAAGGCGGTGATACTCCAATCGGTTTCAACCATTTTTCCAAATGATGATAATAAGTTCCGTCCATTTGACTTGCTGTTTCATGGTCTTTTGCGCACTCAACGCCCAGTTTATTGATGACTACTTTGGAGGACTGAGTAGTCAAAAAGAACAGCGACTAAACAAGGTGGTAGCGATGGTCAGGTCAATAGTGGAGCTAGGGCCCCGCGAATAATTCGAACATCCCATCGAATCACCACCGAATCGCGCCGCGTATACCTAAGCATTTTTTAATACCGAAGCTTCATCGCTTTAAATTCGCTACAGGATAATCTTGGAAATTTCTGCCATATAGAGAGCAGGAAAACAAGGAGAGCCCTGATGTAGGATGATCAGATTGCTCTGCCGTGGTCAATATTGATGCATAACTGCGTATAACCATGATTTACTTGAAATCCTTATTGTTAAGAAAAAATGAAGACGGTAGCTTACTACGATCATTCCAAGGTGCCTACACCCTCAGACACTCACTCAGATAATCTTGACAGAAACTTACATCAAGAACGCCATGGACACCGATTAGCAGCGTTATCTAGAAGCGTCTGTAACCAGGCGCAATGAGGATCACATGGTTCTAATGATGGAAGGTGAGTTGCACTGACAGAACCCAAAAGTTTCGTAATCTCTTTTCTATCCCTACGCCAGCTCAGGGTTTGGTCACCTCTCTGCTTCCGCCACTCTGAATCGGTCACGGGAAACAGCACTCTCCTCGGCAACCGATGGTTGGGCATACGCAACACCTATCAACCAACGCAGCTTCTGATGCTGGACATATTATTCAATGGAAACACCCGTTATACAGCTAAAAACCCGCTTGCTAACTGCTTCGTTACGGATTAGCTGACACCAACTCACACGAGCTATGGTTCTGAGAAAACTTTTGAAAAACTAAAGACGTCTCAGTTCCGCTGCTCGAACAGTTCAAGCCACAGTCACACAACAAAGCAGCCCGTAGTGTAGCCTGATACACACGACCCTTCAGATTCAGGGATATACCGCTTTGACGCCATAGGCATCTCAAATTATCAAACGCGAATCGAGCCTTGCAGATTCGTGCAGTAACTTCATCTGCCACACTACAATCAGAACTAATACAACGTCCAAGATACGTTAAACTCTCCACAACTTCGAGAGCCTCCCCTCAGATTGTAAGTGGCATGCTTACTGACTGCATTCCCAGAATTGCCACCCTAAACATAGTGGCTGCGTAGCGAATTTCAAAGAAAGGGATGATTCTGGCCACTTCACCCGAAAACACCTGCGCTTTCTCCTCTTGGAAGAGGAGAACGATGTCATCTCCGTATTCCAGGTGGACAGGGTTTTCGTCAGAAGCTACTTGAACACCGAAGTTTTGAAGATCTTCCAGCATTCTCCTCATTGACTCATCGATCGCGAGGTTAAAAAGGAATGGAGGGAGTGAGCATCCGTGACCAACACCGCGTTGTTTAAGGAAGCATTAGGAGAGATCTCCATATAGTCCCACACGTTCGGAAGTCTGAGAATACAAAGGACTTATTATGTTCACTAATTCCGGGGACACTGCACGGTGAGCAAATGTGTCAAGAAGAACAGACCGGTCAATCAAGTCAAGTGCGCCTTGGAAATCCACGAATACTAAAATTGTGGGTCGTTTATACTTATGAAGTTTTTCTAGCACCTTACGGGGGTTAAGATTCGGTTTGGAAATCCACGAATACTAAAATTGTGGGTCGTTTATACTTATGAAGTTTTTCTAGCACCTTACGGGGTGTCAAGATTCGGTCAACGCGACCCCTACCAAGCCGGAACCCCGCTGGCTGCTTTCACGTCGATGTTTCACACTAAGGTGACAAAACACAAGTGACGCCAACAGTCTCGTTACAACCGGGACTAAGCTGATTCCTGTGTAGTCATCACACTCAATGTGAGCCCCTTTTTATAAAAACGGGCACTATCACCGACTCCCTTCAGTTGTCTGGGAGAGTCTCTCGTTTCCAAATACGGGCAAACGAACCAGACGAGGGATGAGTAGGGATTTCACCCCCGTATTTGACCAAAGTGGTGGGAGGTCATCCGGACCAGAATCTCAAGAGAGCGTTTAAGAGACCATATGCAGTTATGAACCTCGGAGGCCGAGGGTGGTTGCACGTTCGCCTTCCAGCTTCATACGTCAACTGTGGGCTTCAGATGTGTGGCAGCTGGTGGCCACGATAACCGTTGTTCGAAGTATTCTGCCCAGCGGTCGAGATGTTCTTCTTTATTCAGGATGGTCACTCCATTCTTAACCTTGATGGTTTCGCTCACAGATGATTTCCGAGGCGCGGTAGCACGGCCATTTCCGGCATTCTGGGCTTCTTCCAGTTCCTTGGGTTTCTTTGCCCACTACACTTCACGGTCGGCTTGCACGCTAACTTTCACCTGACGTCTGATAATTCGTCGCATCAAGTTATGTTCCGGCCTGGCTGGGATATTTCTCCGAGATTTAATTAGTGCCAGTGTTTGGTCTGATATCCAGTGCTTGAGTGCGCCTGGTGGTGTCATGCCACAGGCAAAATTCCCATCACTATGCAAAGAAATGGCAATCTTGTCCCGGTATGAGCTCACGTCTGATGGTGAAGCATTGGAAAGATACACTTGAAGAGGATTCTGGCAAATCCGTCTAATATCCGGATCCGTCAGGATAGTAGTTGCCAGGCAATTTTTTCGCACATTCTATGACCCTGGAAAACGAAGGGAAAAGCGACTAACAACGGGTGCGTTGTCGGAATCCACAAATGTGTCAGTCAGTTATTGATGCGCGACACAGGTAACTGGTGGCAACGTGATCGATTTGAGTTCGTGATAGGCATGCCGTTAGGGGACACCACGTGACCAAGCGACCTCAGTCATGTAGGAAGTTGGTACTGCACAAAAACATCCTGTGCTCAGCACAAGCTGAAACGTAGCGAGTCCAATTCAAGCCGACCACCCAATCGAGTCTCAGATGCGCTAAAACTGACCACTAGTGCAATCAGATCTACTTCAACCACAACGATATCTGAGCTTTAAGCTCACTGCAACAGGGCGTCATAAAACTTGTCTTTGATGGTGTCAGTGCTGCAGTCATTTGAGGCGTAGGCGGACACGACAAACAGACAGCCTGTCTTCGCTTACCCACCCTGCTGTGAGCAGCAGGTAAGGTGACCTGGACACGACGGTCGATGTGGGGTGAGATTATACGTAACTGTGAGATACACGGTTATACATGGGCTGGGGGTACTGACAAGGCATTCGGGCCTAGATGTAAGGATGATTAGGGTCTTCGATCAAAGCCTTTTCGTGCGAACGCCTGACCGCTAAACAGCGATATTTAGCGGAGACTACAAGTGCACTACTATTTCGAGAGAACAACTCACCACGCACGTTCTAACCTTTAACCTGGAGGGCCAGGAGAATGTTTTGTTCGGACCCCTAACTATTGACCATCCCGGTACGAGAGACTCTGAGTGTCGCGCCTAATGGGTCGTCGAGGTACACAAGTCGTCATATCACGATAATGTCCAGTCTGTTCGTGACGGTCCACAGTGCTCCCGAAAAAGTACTAACGAACGACCAAAGCCGAAATGAATAGCAAAATCACCGAGAGCATTCATTCGAATATATACCGTACTATCTCTGCGAGGAAAAACCCTTAAAGAATACAAAGTATTTTCCTCGCAGTACACGTTGCTAAAAGCCTGCACCAGAATAAGTTTCCCTTTTAAATGGCTCTTCCAATTGCGTATAAGTACCTTGATGTGTGGAGTGAATATGTTAAGTAACATGCCCATGTATCCGTGAGGGAAAGACATTAGGTTGAAAATTCTTCCCCCCAAAAGAAAGCCCTGCAAATTTCCTGGCCAACCCGTTCAGACTCCCTAGACAGGGAGCGCCAAGGACGCCTGAAATTTGCTGGCTGCACGTGATGTTGGAATGTACAAAATTCACGATCACATACATCTTCCTCGTTTGAACATTCTCCCCCGCCCTGGCGCAATTATTCTAGTGAGTTCACACAAATTAACTGAATCCGAGTTTAGCTGACCAGAAGTGCATGTCATAGGGGGTGGGTGGTTGAACTCCGGACCTCTAACATGCAAGGTGGGCGTGCTACTATTCCACCAGAGCAATCTGAACGCACCTGAATAATCACATCTGGACAGACGAATGTGCTCACGCCTAAACCATGTGATTGGTTTGCACGACCGCTCGAGAGACGATCCAGCAATTGTTCCGGCAGCGTCGATCGATCGACTCGGCCGTCAGATAACGGCAAGGAGGCATGAATTCTATTAGACTGCTTTTGGATGGGTTGTAGACAGTTGCAAAGTCACGAGGGTTCGCATCCAAAGGTCAGGTAGTTCGTGGTGTGGACAGCCAGCATGAAAAGGGTCACGTAAGGTCAAAACGTAAAAGACAAAAAGGTTATATCGATCGATGATTAGTCATGAGCATTGGTGTGGGATTCTAAATCGAATGCATCCTAAGAATAAGCCAGGAAGTGTCACAAAAGTATAGTGCGTTGAGCAAAATTCGGTCATCGAGAAATGAAAGTGAGAAGCAGAAACAAGAACAAGGGTGTTGCCAAGGCTTAGTTGCTAACTGGTTTTGCATACGTTAAGGAAGGGAAGCAAATATTTTGATTTGAGCAGTTCCCCTAAACATATGCTGACGCTTGAAAACAAAAACAATTCTAAGTATATGAGGGACGTGTCCAACTAGTGCTTAGATGGTGAGTTTCTTGGACAGAGGAATCGTGAAATATCGGTGAGGAACGTGTGCAACACAGCTAAACCACTTTGCAATAACCTAAAGTAGCTACTCCAGAAGGGTGGATGCTAGGAAGGGTAGTGTGAATCAGAGGCGTTTGGTTAAGCCAGGACAAGTTTGTTTTGACTATTGCCAGCAGAAGGTGATAGCAGCGGGCGAACTGCTGAGTTTTTCAAACAGACTTCAGAGGATATCATATTGGATAGGTCAGGGCGTCACATACAGATGTAGCAGTTTTGTCCTACCACACATTTTGGGCGAACTTTGAAACGCAATTTACTGTCATCTTCCAAGTGATCCTGGGACCGAACTGTTCGTAGACCAGAAGGCCACTGTCCGAAAATCAGGTCAGACTTGGTGAAATCCTCTTCCTAGTTTACCAAGCACAAGGAGATATGAGAATATATGACTGACCAGCACCCGATTCACCAACTGTCGTAACTGAAGTCCAGTCAATCATCCAGTCTTTGTGATCCACAATCCCTTGAGTCATTAGATGAACTATTTTTTTCTTTAAATTAACGTTCCACAGTTCTCGTGCACCCATTTAATCCAAACAATTTCACAATCTGATTAGTTTCCGTTTACATTTACTGTAGAATCGATGAGTAAGAGATACATTGCAACTTCTTGGCGGTGCGACGGGTTGTGTACCTCCATGACCAAGTGAGCCGTACCACGGGATCCACTTTAGTGAACAGCTCTCCACGCCGGGTTTTTGAATGGTTGGAGGACTGACAACTGTCTCTCGGTTGGAGGTAGGAATCCGTACAGGGATTTGCTGCTTGAAAACATCTACTACCGTGGTGGTATACCGGCACCCATCCACCACCTTGTTTCTGAGGGAATTAAGCATCCTTCTGTCTAGGTTTGGGTGCCATACTAGTAATCATGCCCTCGCACAATTACGAAGGTTACAGTTAAATATACCGTCATGTTATGTCGGAGTCGACTGGTGCAATTATCTCGGGGCAAGCAAACAAAAAACTGCCACTATCGATGCTTCTTTCTTACACCTACAAGTACTCCTTCTTTTCTTTGTCTCACCGATTTCACTTTTTTCAGAACCTAGCAATATGACAGACATCGTTGCCCACATTGCGTCGCACTCAGAGGTAAACTCTACGCGCCTGTATGCCGCAAAAGTCTCAAATCCATTGATATAAACTCATACCCTACAATACTGCTCCTAAGGTCCGCACGTCGAAGCAAGTGGGACAATAAGCTGGATTCCATCCTCATCGAGGTATGATATCTGACAAAACGAGAAACCAGGAAACAAGCATTGCAATTCAGCTGCCTTGGACGTCATTCCCTCCTCACTTGCGCAGAGGCCACTGAGCCCTGGTAAGCTGGGGATGGAAGTTGTTTTAAGCCATCTAGAGAAAGCTTAATACTTGACCGAACACCGTTGATAGTCGCTATTGGGTGGTAAGGTTTGAGAAATAACATCAAGAGAGGCCCATCGCCCTCTAGTTAGTGTATCTACCTAGGTCCCAAACACCGCGGCTCTAAGTCTACCAAAGACAGTTTAATGATGCTTAGTGTTTTTTCACAGCAGTCCGAAATTTCAGACATCGTTGTAATCACTGATCACATGAATTCCCAGGAAGAGTCTTGGCGCTCCTGAAGCCCTATTTGATGGTTACAGATATCTCAGGATCTTTGCTGGTATCGAATGGCGTCAATGAATTCCCAATGAGGTGATAAAAAGAGATGTCCTAGGCTATGTAGCAGATACTTTGGTCGCACAAAACACCCAGTAACAATAGCTGCGGCGGCTCAGCTCTGTGGTAGGCATGCCAAATTAGTATATGCAAAGACGGATGATGTTCTCCGTGCCTCCTTCAAAATGGTGCAAACTGTGCGACGGACGGCGTTTGACTTAGAAGAAGGATACGAAAGAGATTGTGTTGTTTCTCGACCAACTTTTCTGGACAGTTCCTGAAAAAAGCGTCTCCGGGTGACAGAACATGTCCAGAAATTCGAGAAGGAAATAAGGGATAATCTCTAATGCCAAATCGTCAAAATATTGTTGCACGGACGATACATCGTCCACTTATAGAACAGGTGAGTCTGAACTGAGATTTTTCGTCGATTTCAGGATAAATGGGACTACGGACTGATAGGATCAAAGCGGTTAACGGGTATTTATGACTCACTCAGCAGAGTCACAGTCTACAGGAGTCCCATTCGTATTTGCACTGTCAGGGTGACAAGGTGTACTAGTCCCTACCTATGTAAATTCGAAAAGGCTTAAGATCTTAAACAGTTACCAGGTGGGCCTGGTCCCAGAATTTCCATTGATTCAGTTTCCTACCTGAATACCAGTTCGTACGTGAGTGGAATCACACAAGAATCTGCAAGTGAACTTCGCGCTTTGGGTTGAGACGGGGGTCTAACTGTATCTATACTTATCGATGGTATTATTCTACTGAGAGTGCTGCACAAAGATTCATCTGATGGGTCCCAAGTAGGCCGCAACCAGCAGTGAGTTGTCGAGGAGTTCATATCAACCTTATAAATAGTGTTATGTCAATAAAACTGGAACGCGAATCAGGTTTTGTGCAGTACATTCAGATGAATAATATTACCAACAATGATGGATGGTATAGGCTCGCCACCACATGAGTTAGCCAGATTCTTAGCTGATATACTAAAACTACTCACGGAGAAATCAAGCACCTTCATTAGGAATTCGTACGACCTTGCCAATAAGGTCACAGGGATTCCTTTGGAGATGGACTTAGTCTTTGTGTTTTGACGCAATCTCAATGTACACAAACATCCCTAGGGCAGATGCTCTGGAGGTAACTAATAGGCTGTTACTGGCAAACGTGAGACTCAAGGAACGGTCACATCTCTCGTTGGATGAAATAGTTGAGGGTATAAGAGTAAGTTTGAATCTCGATCAGTTTGTTTTAGACACAAATGTGTTCAGGAGAACAATGTCTTGGGATGGGGTCTCAAATATCCCGTTTTGGCTAATATTTATGTAGAGGATTTCGAATATAAGGCCTTGGCCGGATATCATTGTCCACCGAAAGTTTTTTGGCGTTATGTTGACGATACCTTTATTGCAATAAAACGTGAACAACTTCCACGACTATTGCAATGGTTTGAATCTTCATATCAACATTAGCATGGAGATAGGGACCATCTCGGGTACATTACCCTTCCTGAACTGTAGTTAAAAACTATCTACCAGAAACCAACAGACGCAGGAACCGTCTTAAACTACTCATCAGCACAAAGTCCGTGTACACCAGTATTGTCTTATCGATGTTTGATGGAGTCAGAGTGCTGTGCACACAAGAGATCGACCGAACAGCACCTCAAACCGAGACAGACTTCAAGAAATAGGATACCTAATGAGTCCGATTTGGCGACAATTAGAAACCTAGACCCAGTAAGGACTGGATTGGCACAACAGTCGTTCCATGTAAAGCAAGAACATCAGATGTTATTCGAAGACTGCTGAACTTAGCCAATATTAGAGTAACTTTCCAGAAGGAGAAGCGCTGCGCTCAGTTTTGGTGCAACTGAAAGATCCCCTCCAGGTTGGAAGGACTAGGGATTGCGTGTATAAAATTAACTGCAACGATTGCACTAAGATTTAAACAGGACAAACAACCAGGTCACTGCACACCAGAATTGGTGAGCATAAAGGATAAGCAAACCACCAAGGAATGTGCAGCAATACCAAACGCTGGTCAGACGCAGCAATGGTGGTACATGCGTCAGACACAGCACAGAATAGATCTGAAGAGTGTGGAAGTTTTAAGCCGAAGACTGTGATAACTGAGGCGATGGAAATGATCAAGCCTCACGGCATGAATAGAATCGAGGGTGTGGAACTGGCGAGTGTATGGAAAGCGTTCTTAGATAAGCCGAGTTGACACGTGACTGCGTGTACGCAGAACTATAAGCAGAAACGGGGTGGAAATCCCAAACCGACCAAAGTTCACAAAATCCCTCTTCCTTGTACAACTAGCGTAGCATCAGCTCATTCACACAGACGGACGAAAAGTGCAAACGAATTTCAATAGGGATCACGTGAACTGCACCGGAAGAACTAGACTCTACGCTGAACGCAAATCCATGTAGTTTGCCCTATCGGCACCTGGTGGCCCACCCTAGCAGACAAAACCCCTTGGCCGATACCTAACACAGATTTGATCTGACTTAGCTGCTTGGATCTTCTTCCACCTAAAATCTCGACCAACCTCGTAACCTAGTCACTTGGTCTGACGAAGCTTGTCAAAACGAAACCATGGTAATAATCAAGGCCGATTCAGGAGAACCTCCAGAAAATATAAAACGAATCACTCACGATAACCACGTGACACTTCGAACAGAACTCTAGTGGACCAAGTACTTTTAAGGAATCTAAAGGTCGACTGAATATCCTGGCGTAATATAAATTGATTGTGAAAAGAAAGATTTATCACGCAACGGTAAAGTACTGAATAACAGGACTCGTCCCGCAATATATGGACCCCACATGTTAACCGAGCATGCAATCACCTGATACTCAGCTCAGTTCAAAGTCGGAGAGTATAGGAGCCGATGTGGAACCATGTAACCCAAAAGCCAGGTTAAGGATAACAACCAATGTGGTGAAAATACGTAATTATCTGGTAAGATCACTGGAAAAGACAAAAACTTGTATCCATCAAAGACAAAAATGCTTAGGTCGTTAAAACAGATTGAAGGTAAAAATTCAAGTGCTCATAGCGCAGCAACAAATTCCAAAGGTATCCAGAGCAGATTCGTACGAATCGAACACAGTATGAAAAATCATGCAGTCACACGCTTCGTAAGGATAGGAGAGTCTTCATCTGCGGGTCGTTTCCGAGCAAGCGACTGAAACAAGAAAAGGGTTGGAATTGAACAATCCGAATTCGAGTTGAAGATGAGATAATGTAGGCATGTCTTGAGAGACCACGTGCAGCGATAAATGAAACGAAACAAGTTACTAAGTTTTGATTAGCAACTCCCTCTACCTGTTGTAGCATGAAGCGCACAAATCATCAATACGGTCTTCCCATGTATGCCATCAAACGGAAATGGTATCTGGTACAAAGCGTACCACATGAAAGTATGAAGTACTTCCTGATGATGCATTGTTTTTTTACGTTATTCTTTAATGATGAGCAGGTGTAGCTCAAAAACAGTCCATCATTTACACTATTCCGACACAGCCAGACTACTGCGCAAGTATGCAAACTGCTAGTAGCAAAGCCAAAAGCAGTATTGGAATTTGCAAACAACTAAATCGAATTTGAACTCATCTCTGCCCGCAACTTCTGTACCGTCCATAACAGACTTTGGTCCCTCAATCGATCACTTCCAAGAGCCTGGTTCGATAACCATGTGAAGGTTAATTTCTACGGACCTAATTCAACGTGGAAAAGAGTGGCCAAAAGAACTGGCACTGAGGCTGAAGGCGGTAGGAAAGGTGCTGAGCTAAGTGGACGTTGACCCACTGTGGAAACCACACAAGGAACTGATAAAAATCGGCTGGCGATCTATTAAGCAGAAATGTAGCGTTTCAATACTGAGTCCGCGTGGGCTAGCGTCTGAGACAGCTATGTTGACAGGGCGCACATCCGGTAGGCGAGAAGTCATGGGTTCGAGTTCCCTGCACGTCTAGCTTTGGGCGAGCATCATGTGTACTGAGGGTTTCATATGATTATTATATGCAGTGTTATGGTGCTTGTGTATAAGTTATGTTGTGCCTGTTAGACAGTTCTGACACTAGAAGCACACCTATTTGTTCCTGTTTTTGTGGGAACTACAGGAGGAGGAGAGATAATCCAAAGGAAAACACGGACGGCGTAAGTAATTACACCACTAACCTTGTCGTGTAAAACGGTATCATCGTCCTGACTGGGAGCCTTAGATAGGGAGCTGTTTGACTGCGGCAGAGAGCCATTTACAACCGGATTTCCAACAGGCGCTTTATCTTCGGTAAACACAGCAGGCAGCTTAGTAAGTGCCTCGGAGCGACCCATTGCTAGACCGGTAGTTTGTGCCTTATTGAGCAACTCACGCACATCCGTTTTGATAGCCACATCGTCAAACCAGGCATGTTGGATAACATCCTAAAAAAGGGAAACAAGAATGCGATGATAATCAAACTATAGAAACCGAAGGACCACATCAATTGGCTACACAGCGTACTTGGACGGTTCATAGCCTACAATCACCGGTCCAAGATATCATCAAATATGTAGTTAAGACGGAATCGAAAGAGGATATTGAAATGTAAATCACCATGAGTAACAACTACCTATAAGGCTCACTTTAGGCGTTACTTTCACGCGACTTAACATGAGTGGGTCATACGCAACTTTCGGAAAGTAGCGAAAGGATTTGGGGACATACTGATACATGTTCGAATGCGCAGTCGATTGATGAGTTATCTAGCAAAGTAATGGTAAAGACATTTCTGTAATATCTACTGATCCCGTCCGGACGCGAGCCCAAATGTCCGGCGATATATAAACTAGACGAACCTTATGATTGTACGGCAGTAAAGCATCAGTGCCAACACTGATGTTGCTATCTTTGATGATGATGACGCCCAAGAGCTTATGACGACCACTGTGGTCATGGAAATGAATCGTTTTCATAAAACATCCAGCCTATTTTTCGCGTAGAATTCGTTAACAAAGGAAAAATATTCGCTGAGATTAGAAGATTTACCCACCTATCCAAATGTGGGTTAAACAGTACAGTTGAATTCACCACGACTTATCGCGGCTGTACCGGGATTTTGGTTAGAAACGCGCACAAGAATCAACAGAAAAGGAAGCCAAAAAGCACCACCTAGCTCATCCAGCCACTCGCTGAAAACATGTTCGCTGAATTGTACGTTCTTCGCGTGAATGTATATATTCGAGAAACTGAGTTCAATACACCGAACGCAATAAACAAAACGCAAAATCCTATGAAAAAACGAATAAGCATAAGAGACTCACTTGAATTGTTAGCCTTTCGGAGGGTTCAACGGTGAGCATTTTTCGAACAAGGTCTTTGGCCTCTTCGCTAATCGCCTTCCAATAGATATCCGGGAAGTCATATAATCCTTGGACAATCTGAGTTTGGAGGTCATGGTCCTTGCGCTCTTCGGTGAACGGTGGATAACCCACAAGGCTGAATACAAGCGCGTCGAAAACGGTAAGCGACAAAGGAATCAAATCTAGCCGAACTCAGAGAGCAGCGGGACATACATAATCTACAGTTGAGGCTTCTGAAACCAACAACTACTTACAAAATACACCGTCATCCGATGATGTTGAGAATGGATCGCCGTCATGTCCAGTTAATCACGGTGGCAGACCTTATCACCTGCTTGCAGGCGAATACACGCCGTACGATAAGGCGAGCCTCTGAACGACTAATCTTTTCATGAAGACATTGTCAGTTTGCATACCGACTGGCATAGGCTGACTGTATAGGTTAATGAAACCAGAACGCAGCTCCACAATAGTTTGTGCAAATTATTACGTTCATGAGTAAAGCCCATTCTGGAAAAAAAGTACATGAAAAAACGCACTACTGCCTATCTTGGATGATTCTCAATGGCCATCCGGGTTAGCAAAAGTAAACGACAGGATAAAATGTGGCAAACGATCTCCTGCCCTTAAACTTTTACATGTTTGATCAACGGTTTGTACTCTTCGGAAAGTAGTCGGTGCTATCACTTCCACGGGACTTTCAGGACACGCCCTTCATACCACAGCAAAGTTCTCCTTAATATCCATGCATCCATCCACTCGACATACGTCTTTACATAGTAACCCCGATGGGAATCTAACAGATTCATTCTACTTATCGGGGGGGGGG
>NW_008751920.1:74113-74643 GCF_000715545.1 Opisthorchis viverrini | reverse complement strand
CTCTCGACTTCCCCTGTCTAGGCTTGCGCAACCTGGCAGTATCCCAGCCCTCGTGCTTCCCTAGGGCGGCATGGCAGCTAGGCACTGAAAGGGTGCTACAGCTGAACGATTTTTTCATTCTATCAGACGGTCGAAGTGCTGGAGAAGCAGGAATCTTGAGTGGGCTAGCACTTCCTGGCATCTTTCCCTTTGCCTTATTGATATTGCTTAAATAAAGTGACGTGTTTGAACATCATCATCATTGTCAGCTGTAATAACCGCATACTCGTCGTACAGTGGTTGTAGCTGCCGGAGTTTCGTTCACCGATGACTTGGGGGGAGGGGTAGGTAGCTGCGCATTGCAGGCGCGAGCTGATAAATTAGTGCATAAATCCAGCACTGTCAGTGGGCTGTCAAGTTAGGAGGGTTGGAAAAGGAGCTATGCATTGAAGACAATAGCTCGGATGCACGAGCTCCATTGAGGGCGCGACTGGGCCATATCTGACAATGTCTCCAGCCATTGATGTGGCCCGTCTCGGGGTCCCCATCCA
>NW_008751920.1:54011-73872 GCF_000715545.1 Opisthorchis viverrini | reverse complement strand
AACTCGACCCTTGACAGAGAAGCTGATGTCACGCCTACCCCACAGATGACGTAGGTTCGCAAAAGCTACTCTGGTCTTCCCAATCCGGATAGAAATATCATCTTTCGTGAGACCACCGGGACTGATACAGCTGCCCAGGTAAACAAATTTGTCTACTACCTCAATCGGTTCATCCGCAAGCATGAGGCTAGGGTTCGAGCCCACACAGTATTGCAGTAGCACTTTACACTTTCCCGATGTAAAGCCTACGCCGAACCATGAGACGTAATTATTTAGATCGAACAGAAAGATAGCACTTCTAGGTTTTCTAATTGGCGATCCTACGAGCACGTTCGAACTGAACGAACCAACCGCTAGCCGAGATCTGAAATAACGGCGAGCAGATGGAGAGCTGACCCAGCATCAATCTGTACAATCTGTTAGTCACGACCCGAGGAGATCACACACGTTCAAGTTTACGCCCAAATATGAGATGAGATTGATGGAAATTCGGAGACCGGGCCTATCTGAAGGGACTATTATCTGAGCAGAGAATGTTCTTGTAGAGAGACAAAAGCTCGCCAGATTGATTGTTCCCTTAACCGTCTAGTCTCCACAGCAAAACCTGAAGTGGAGTTTTGAGAAATTAGGTCGGGTTGATTTTAAGTGACAGCCCACAAAATTTTCAATGAGTAAGGTGAGTAGGGTGGAATTTAACGACTAAATTCAATGACGTTCTTGCTAACAGTCCCTACTCTGATTAGCTGGATGATGATTTGTGGGTGTGGAGACCCGGGATATTTGTGACAGACTAACACTGGTCTACTTTTGATCGCGCGTTTCGTTCTTCTAGTGATAACAAGGCAATGGAGCAGAGGGCTTGCCGTCCTTGGTGATGATATTTAGATACGGTACTGCAGGTAAACTTTGGAGGCCTATATAATTCAGAACCATGGATATATTTGAAGTTGTTGCGGCGCAGATCGAAAGGTATTCAAATGAACGAGAACTGGAGACGTGCACCAACCAGTTTAGTTTCAGAAAGGTTTCGTAAAAGATCGGTGGATTTATTGCCGAACCTCTCTGAAACGATAATTACCCAATCGGTCCCAAACATTTTCCAGTTTAGTTAACGTTGAAAGTGAAATATCTTTCAAAGGAGAAACACACACACGTAAAATCTATAAAGACTAACAGTGAATTCATCAGATGCACATTGAATTACGTCTACTGAAATAGCATTGGATGGGAATTTCATACAATTATGAGCTGGAAGCCTAAATTAACAAGCTTCGGGAGATTCGTAAAGTTCACCGGTTTGGAATTTTCAGCTGTGACGTTTACCGAACACTTACACAATGAGGTGTGAACAGCGTTTTGAGTGGGTATTAGTGTATTGATCATTTTCGTGCACAACAAACAAAACCTGTTGGTAGCACCCATGACGTACCACACATACAGAATAACTCCAAGAGACCATACATCAATGGCTGATGTATAGGTACCAGAACCGGCAGTACGGAGAACTTCCGGAGCAAGGTAGGTCGGAGTTCCGCAAAATGTGCGCAACATGGTGTTTCCATCCACCAATTTGGACAAACCAAAATCCGTCACTTTGATTAAGCACCTATTTTGGTTGTTTGTCAAAAGGATGTTCTCTGGCTAGATAAGTGAGGGAAGGAAGGAACAAAAGATAGAAGCAGGTCATCATAAATTGAGGGCAGCCACGAATAGCTTTGTGCACCCGGTGTGAATCCTCAGCAAGAAACACGTAGCGAATACAAAATTGAATATATAATCCGTAAATGGTAAGAATACAGCCCAAGAGAAGTAAATTAGACGAGGAGGGACGATAGCAGTGCATCACACAATGAGTCAGAGTAAACAATATATAGGGCCATGGATGAAATCGAAAGAATTCCGGTATGACCTATATCAAATTAGTGAAAGCTAGAAGTTGGAACGCCAGCAGGAAATAAACATAACGTGAGATGAAACAGAGTGAGGAGGGTGTTGAAAGCTGGACAATATTTGCTGGGCAAAGCTAGTACAATCGTACTGGTGCTTGCTGATGCGGCTGTGGAGACCCGATTTCACTTCGAGAAGCTGAAACAACAATCCTCAACAAAAAGGCCACGAGAAAAATGGATCCAACGGGGATGGGGGGGGGGTCCAAAAGCCGGAACGAATTTTCGAAGAGCATTTACAAAAAGATGGCGCTCAATCACCGGTCATTAGGAAAATATCGATGGAAACAGTAGGGAAACAATGTGAATGTGAGGCATCCAACTAAGATTATTGGCAAGAGTGATCTTGAGGTATTTCATATCTATCGATATGGGCCACCAACGAGTGCAAGCAAATTAATTAATTAATTACTTTTACCTTGTGTGGGGGGAGAAAGTAACACCTTAGAATTTTGGAACAATAGGGAAAAAGGGACATTCTCAGGACAACCCAACAAGTTGCTCAATCATGTCCGTAGTCTCATGTGAATTTTCGAACCGCGACAGTCACAATTAACCACGATATCACCAGCAAACCTGCATCAATGGAAAGAACCAGATAAAAAGAATGACATGTGAACCGCTCGTTTGAGTTGGCAGTGAGGAGCACTTCCGGCTGCTTAGATACATGGAGTGGGCACAGTCGGCAAAACAGTCATGTTGTAGTTTTATCAAAAATCGCTCGTCTCGTTCATCGGCGATAAGCCACAGCAACAAACTTTCGCGTAATCTTGGACCGTACGGCTCTGATCTTTATCAGGTGTCGAGTAAACCGAAAACTAAAAATCTAAAACTGCGATGCACGAACGGTTTTGTAAATTCAACAATCTGACTGGAGCTTAGTATCGAAAAAATTATGCTTCCGACAACTTTGATGGTACGGAAGTGCACGTAAACGGTTGACATTTCAAAGTCATTTCCTCACGCGGTGGATTTATTTGATATATCACCAAGTGCTTTTCTGATGGTGCAGTGGGCTCTCTGAGAATGCCCATACACAAATTCAGCAATGGATGGGAATAAGAAGCTTTGCTTGCTCCCGTTTGGACATTATTACCTGCGAGTTATTTGTAGTTAAATTCTCAATGGGATCACTCTCGTGTGAGTATGTTACGGGGACATCAACAAGTGTTGACGGATTTGCGAGTTCTCAAGTTAGCTTCCCTAGACCAATCCGATTTGAACAATATTTGAGCCAAGCAAGATGTCGATATAAATTCTGTTCAGTCATCGATTGACTTGTTCTTATCTGGCTAATTAGCTGAGGAACTTCCGGGCACTACTCAATTTTGAATGTCCTCTGCTCACGCCACTACTATTTCAAAGATGAAATAAGTCAGGACTATTACAGATAGTTCCAACAGAGCAATCAAAACTCGAAACGGAAGCTGAAATAGCCAGTCAAATGCCCACAACATACCGGAGAACAGGGGTTACAGAATTGCAGCACGACGACTCAATTTCAAGTAAACCTTTCGGGTCAGAATACAATTTTGGAAAAATCAGGTGTGATGCAACTGAATCTACGAAAAGTATCCGTATTATTCACAAACATGTGGTCAAGTTGCGCGTTCAGTATTGTGGAGAAGCACACAATAATCTTCAATTTAGGGAAGGGTAGAAGAGAACAATCCCATCTTCTCAGATAATTTTCTACTACAAAGGTAATCGCCTCTGCGAAGGAGAAACAACAAATTCGAGAAATACACTCATTTGCAAATCAATTTGGTCTTCAAGAGGAACTCAAGTGAATTTATCGTTTGTGATGTTCTTCAACTGAATGTGCTGCACACAGGCCACTTAATGTTTCAGTTGGCACGATATTCGAGATATCGCAGTATATTTTCATAAAGGAAACTACTCACAAGGTTGCTGTAAAGTATCATAAACGAGAGATTCAGTTGAGTCTCGTGAAAACCAAATTGATCTGCAACTGATTGTATTTCCCGAAAACAATCCAATTTGGGATCATGTAGAACACAAGATTGACGGAAACTCGGGGACTGCGCCCACCTGATGAGCCCCAAGAAGGGCGAAACCGGTCGTGAGCTGCCGAGTAGTTTTCAGCAACGTTTCCTTTATGAGAAACAGCAAATTTGGTGGGCTCAAAATGACGGGGATAATGTATAGACTTCCAATTAGGATTGAGTGGCGACGTCAACCTACAATTAGACAGCTGAACTATGCTGGGGAATGGACACATGAGCACAAGTACCATTTCCTGTTGACGTGCGCGACACTACCACATTCACTGCGGAATTTACGGGAAACGGTTAAAAAAAGAAGCAAGCCGAAATTATCCAGAAAAATGCCACAAATATCACGACTATCATAGGTAGATTTATTGAAACATTGTTCAACAACTGTCTGAGGCCCAACAGTTTTCATCAACGTAAGCTTCCTTAACGTCCAGTGAACGTTATTAGGTATAATAAGTAGAATCTGCATTTCAGTATCGTTAGCAAAGGTGAGAACATCTAGCTTCTTCGTAAAGGAAATCGTTGTGGGAAATAATACACGCTGACAGTATGTTTTCGAAATCGACCCCCCTTATACGGCCATCTTGTTCCTTGTCTCAAAGAGACGTCCATATGCAAGATAAAAAAAAACATCCGTCATAACAATCGGAGTGAGGCGAGGCTGTTCATTTATGCCCCCAACTCAAAGCGGGTATATTGACGGCATCGGCACCATAAGGAACATCCCATTAGCCCCCAACTAACGTTTGACCGCACCCGTTTTTATCTAAGCCACAAATGAAAGCTAACGGAACTCAGTACTTTACGACATGTAAGCCCCTGGAAACCCAACTTTGAGCGGTAAACACAGGGTTAACTAAGGGATGCGAAACTTTGCAAAGTTGGAATGTACGAAAACCCGGAGTGTCCTACTTTAGAGATACTCTTAAAATGAGACCACGCGAAAAAACAGTAAACAAACAAAACAAACTCGCCCACAACACCTCAGCTTTTGAAAGATGTTAAATGTCACTCAGCAGTGTTGGATACAGCGGTTTGAGAAAACCAAGAAAACGCTCAGCTGGACAACCGGAATCTTGGGACACGGCGGATGTGCAACGATCGGACGTATGATCAGTTTAAGATATTCACCGCCGGCAGCGGGATGGATCTTCGCATGTCCGGACAGCTGGTACAGGCCTGCTGCAATGCATCCGTGAGACAGTTGGAATATATCAATCGACCACTTCCAGATGACCTGGCACTACACAAATTTCGGATGATTCGTACTTTTCGCACACCCAGTATTGGGTGAGAAACGCATAGACACACATCACACTTTTAAAGACGGTAACAGCAGTCGTTGACAGTAAACGACAATTACATTGGCCAGACACATTATACGCAAAGAAAACCTGATGAACACTCACACAGTAGGAACCAAAAACATCAATCTGGTAGATCAGCGAATCAATGATAAAAATACCCACCTTAAGGTCGCGATGGGTGATGCCGTGTTCATGAAGATACTGCATAAGTAGAGGGGTAACAAAAACACGGAAAAAGTCCACGGATCAATAAATCATTCGACTGCTTAATCACAACGATGTATGTATAATAACGTGTCAGCATGATAGACAGAAAACGATGGTTTAGGGGACAAAAGGCACAAGCTATGGTGCTTCCAGATAATGAATGCACCAATTGCACTGAAATGATTAGGCTGAGGACACTCAGTCAATTTGGGGCAAAACCTCACTAGAACCAAAAGTTGTGGTAAAACTCGGTTACTGGGGGATCCAATCATGAATCATCATTGGAATGCTTGTGATGGCTTGGCACTGAACTAAACTCTTTTCAGTCTTCTTTCGAAAAAAGGATTTCAAGTAGATCGTGTCTGCGCGGCAGTGAAGCACTCAATAACACTCAATAAATAAATCGTTCGGCCTTAACACCCTTCCGGTGCCTAGCTACCACCCCACCCGCGGGAAGCTGAAATGCGTTCGAGGTTTTCACGAAGACGAGTTACCCTAAAACAGGGGTTAGTCATCATGAATTGAAAAAATCAAAAGCAGGTTGTGGTTTATGACGTACATGACCACACCATACAACCGCGATGGAAAAAGGAATGCTACTGGGTCAAAACGACACTCACTCCAACAGCAATAGCCATCTGGAGGAACAAAAATTTGGCGTCTTGTTCGGACAGTTGGCCAAGTTGAACAATGCGATCAAATAATTCACCGCCTTCGACTCTAAAAAACTTTATAAGAACAAAAATTTCATAGCTTACAGTTCCAGGATCATATACAATGCTTCATCCGTGTCAATAACATCATAGATGTATATGATACAAGGCTGAAAGTGACAAACAGGACAAACGGTAAGGTTGGCAGGGAGATTCAGGAGTAACAAAGCACAGGAATACATCCAATCCATGAAATTAATTCAACGAGCTAACTGCAAGTTCTTCGAATCGATACAAACAGAACAATCCAGTATAGGTGGGTTTACGGCGTCTGCAATCCGGATCTGGCATACCTAGTCCAGAACTCAGGTAAATATAAACTTGACCTAGCTCGAGAGCAAAATGAGCGACTTCATTACCAACTTATTACCGGTCCTTTGGTGTATGCATTTCAGGGTTGTCTTCATGACAATTTAGATGGGCGCAGTTTTGGCGGACCTTAGTGGTTGTGAAAAAACCGCTGGATAGGTCACGCGGATCCTAATGCGACTAAAGATTGTAAGGTCGCGAGGTATATTGACAAAGTTCTGGATGCAGTTCTCTGTCCACACACACTTAAATGTGTTACTCCATCAGCAAAGTAAAACAACCTTTGAATTCAATGAAGAAATTGGTGGTTCGCAGTATACGTGGCACTGCCCAAGTACTTGGAGCAATGTAAAAACGTTATCAGCGTACTCCTTGACTAATCGGAATCCTAACTGATACTCAGGAATTTGCCCATCACAGTTCCCGTGCTATGATATGTGTGGGGCTTGCACTACTATGGTCGGGACGCTTGTTTCGGATACCTTTTTGAATAAGGGATGGTTCCTGACTGGTCAGTCCTTTGGAACACTTTTTCCTAAACTATTTGATCAATGCAGTTCAGCTGACCCAACAGTACGGTGGCGTTTCAAGAAAGTAAGCAGGTGACCCAGATGACAACAAACTGGTCGTCCGTCAAAACGGAATGGCTAAGCCCTGACTTCAAACCAACAGCAGGAACACACCAGTTCCGGTGGGTTGGGTAGACGAGAGTAAGTTTGCGACACAATGAACATGCCAACGGTTCAAATTAGCTATGCTGTCTAAATCATCTGCTGTACTGAAGGCTGCACTAGACTCACAAATTCAAGAGGTGCAACTTACATCAAAATACGGACGGCCCTTGGGACGAGATGCGTAACAACTCTTCATGAGACTTCAAAGGTAATGCTTCCTACGCGCGACCCGTTCAAGTAAGAGCGTCTCAGGAAGACGATATATCCGTTGTAGGCCCAGCGGCTGGGGTAATTAGAACGCAAGCCCGGCTTTCTACTATACTAGATTGTTCAACAGTTGCTGGAAATTTTGTGCCCTAATTGACGTCGCTAGTCAAAATAACATGTATAGTCGGCAAAACTATCGAATGGATATGAGTCGCCTTTCAGAGACCTCATTTCCCTAGCTATGCTGCATAGTGAACCTGGGTTCCTGGGTCAGATGCTTCCTATCAGGTACATTCTAGCGGACCTAAAAAATGATGCGGATGTCTTAATAGACCGAACTAATAATGCATGTTTTCTGAAAAATAAGCCCAAAGCTTGCTGTAACTCGTTTGGAAGGGAACCCCATATGTACCAAACCTAATCATAAAGAACGAATTTTATGGCCAAACACAAAAGGTGGTTAATCAGACCTCGAGAAACCTTGGTGGTATAGGATAACCACGACGCGCCAATNCCTCGAGAAACCTTGGTGGTATAGGATAGCCACGACGCTCAATTTGGTGGATAAGACGCTCGCACGCACCACAGACTTGGTTTGGACTCAGCTGCAGCTACAAAAATGATGACAGGCTCATAAACATAGTTCCCCCCTAGTCAACTCGTTGAAACTAATGCCTTCAAAGACATTTGCTGACATGTTAATCAAACAACGGCCAAATGGCCTTACGAATGGACTATACTCTGACTTATGCACAACAGCGCTTATGAACATAAGATTGTAGGTTTCATGCAGATGCGAATTTCAGAAGTTCGGGGAGCATGTGCGAGCTAAACTTGGAATCGTCCTGCTGCTGAACGAAGGTCACCTCCTCCGCCTAAGCGCATGAAAACTGCGCATCACCCGGAAAATGGAGGCACGTTCAGATAATATAACAGCCAGATTACACGCCAACCAACAGATAACTAGTGGGGTAGCGTTGCAACTCTCTATTCACTAAGCCACTATGAACCACCCAGGTTTTGTCATGATATCGTCTGGTGTAAGTAGTTCTGAAACGCCAACGATATGAAACGACGGGTGGCACACCTGACACAACTGCTAAACCACCTGTCACCACGGATTAAGAACTCCGAGAGTAATCCAGCGTCAGCAAATGACGTGAAATGTGAAGAGTTAAGTAAATCGGATAGCTACGGTCGCCAAACAACAAGAAGACAGAAAAGCTCCCAGGAAAGATATGATGCCGCCTGAGATAAATAAATGCTGCAGTTGAAAGCTGTCTGAATCATTCCACAGGCTAGTTTGCTTAATCTGGAAAACGGAATATGTTCTCCAGGTTTGCTGCACCTCAATATTACTTACAATCCGAAAATGTGGTGAAAATACCAAGTACAATTGTTACGGAATACATCTTATTGACATTGCGGCCAAAATATTTGTTCCTCCTGCGGTGACGTTCTTCTCAAGGACATCAGGCTAAAACAAAGAGGTTTGTAGTCAAGAAGAGCTCTGCTATCCAAATACTTTGGTACATCGATTTGGGTACATGCAACCCACAAAAGCACGCCCTGTCGAACTCCGACAAAGGTTGAGTTCCATTGATCCTGAATAATCGTGGAAAACCCTTCAAATTTACGATGTCGGTAGTCTTATTGGAGCCCATCCGTCAGCAAGGAGAATTTACCTTCTAGTATACGACAGTCATTAACAGTGTAACATCAGTGTTCAACACTGATGCATCGGTGCCGTTTAACCAACATTTATTTGACAGCTTTATTGTGCAGAAAAGAATAAAAATGGATGGGTTAAGGACTAAGTGCTAACCTACCCCAATCATTTTGAGGTACCCACACCTACAGAAACTCATTCAGCCAATCGCGAAAAAAGGTGACAACAAGAACGCACATCGATTATTTGACAGCTTTATTGTGCAGAAAAGAATAAAAATGGATGGGTTAAGGACTAAGTGCTAACCTACCCCAATCATTTTGAGGTACCCACACCTACAGAAACTCATTCAGCCAATCGCGAAAAAAGGTGACAACAAGAACGCCAATGACATCGATTAGCAGCCATATCTTGCAGCATCTCCAACCAGGCGCAGTGGAAACTACATGATCCCCATTCAAGAAGCCGAATCGCAGCTGAAATTGAAATACGTTGATGACATTGTTCCGTTGCGTGACGGCACTAACATGCGGACTAATCCAACTCACTTCCAAGCACAAGTAGAATTAGAATCCAACATTTCGAAGACCAGGTTTTTCCACATGAAGAGATGTGCCGACAAAGGGCCGTTTGTGGCGAGAACAGGAAAATACGACTCTCCAGCACGGCCATTTGCTCTGTCCTGATTTGGGCCTGCGAAAGATGTCTTCTGCGAAATGAAGACACTGGAAATAGGCAGTTTTCTGAAACTGGGTGCCTGCGACCGTAAGGCTTCGCTGTCTAGAGGCTTCCAATAAAGAAACATCATGAACTTAAGCACCATTTCCGCTACTATAACGTCTATGCCTACGGTGGTCTTGGCATTTGTAGTGAATGGTCAAACAAACCCGAACCACTAGAGCATGTTAAGGATGGCGATGTCTTGTCGGAAGGCAACGGGAAACTTGGCTAAGGACAGCCAATCTGAAACGGGACAACGTGGTCTATTTCTGGCCTGAGTCCGTCCCTTGAAAGAAAGCGTCCAGCTGTAGCACCCTTCCGGTGCCTAGCTGCCATGCCATCCGAAGGAAGCACGAGGGCTGGGATACTGCCAGGTTGCCCAAGACTAGACAGGGGAAGTCGAGTGGCGGAGGTCGGATTCGAACCACGAAACTTCCAGTCAGTAAATTCGCGCTCTAACCACTTGGGCCATCTCGCCCAAGTTAGAAAGTAACCCCGACCATACTGACGAAACGAATGACCCGCTGGAAACGCTCACCACCGAACACCCGGTCTAGACTAGGGAGACATAGGTGATGTCTCCTACGAGCAGGGCTGATGCAGGCGAAAAATGATTTTCACTCATACTAATGTATTCACACCGAAATGTCTGTTTTTCGCCAGACAACACACCACGAAATCAGTCAACTCTATAGCAGGCCATCACAGAGGGAAACTCACATGTGCAAGCTTCATTAGAATGTCCACCTCTGATTTAATCCGGCTAAGAACACCCTGTAAGGAGAATTACTTGCTCTAAAAAAACATACGTTTCCAAGTTTTGCTGTTATTGAAAACGTTTTCTTCTGAACAATTTTCATTGCACGCTTCTCACAGGATCCTCTTTCGAATACCAACCGCACCTCACCACATGCACCCCTGAGAACGATTACGACTAGAATTGTGAACATACCTGCCAAGTAGCTTCGAGATTGTGTACCGCGAAGTGACTTCAGGAGGAAACAAGTTCTCTTCGGAGTTCGAATCACAGAAAATAAAGCCTGAGAGTAAGTAAATGGACACACGTACATTTAAGGTGCTTCAAAGAGAGGGATATTTCATCATTGTTATTTAATGGTTGCTTTTTCCCACGACCTAGACAGGTTGCGAGGAATCGCTCAAAATTTACCAATCTTAGTTCCGTTCACAAAGGTACCGTTACTGCTTAAATCCTGTATGAACATGAGTTTTCCCTGATAGCTAGTCTCCTGCAGCGAAAATAAAGTGGGAGGAAATGGGCCAGACCAGGAACACCTTGAAGTGATGCTTGCTGAATGTAGCAAGCTGATTCGGGTCATCGAACATGGAGGAACAAAATGTAAAACTGCAGTCTTCTCCACGACCAAACGTATACGTCTCGTCCTTGAGCTCTAGATGGGGATAACAGTGAGTATACAGCAAAACCATACCTATGAAAGGGAGCTTTTTCTGGAGAGGAAAAAGTCGACCCCATACTGAAGAATCGTCAGTTACTTCAGCAGAAATATGATTGACTTCATCGACGTCCTGAGTTGGTAGCAGTTCTGTCATCGAGCACGCATGTGAACGCCTGCAAGCGGAGTCAGCAAGGAACTCGGTGAAGGTAACGAGTAATTGGAACGCGGTGATTGGTCGTTACTCTTTTTGGCGACCCAGAGAACGACCTAACAAAACTGGCGAAAATGTGCGCAGCACCTCGACATTTACCGGAAACTAAATCCTAAGCCCAGTTTCTATACTAAAATGTCTATTTTAATAATGATTTCTCCCATATCTCAAAAGTGAACTGTATAAGCTTGTTATGCTTAAGTGTAATGCTCAATACTGCCAGCTAAGGGGGCGGCTGTTTTCTCTAAAATGAGCTACTCACATTCGGACTGTGGGCAGTGTCGAAGGTACTCCTACCCTAATCCTTAAACCCCCGATTGCTACAAGCCTATTAGCCTAGCGTACCGTGCAAGGTGATGGAGCGCATTCCGAAGCGGGTCATCCTAGATCACCTTACTACCAGCAACATGATATCCCCAGTTGAACACGAATTCCTCCCAAACCGTTCCCGCATGTTGAAGATGCTCGTATTTATGCACATCTTAACCTAAACGGAGGACGAGTGGCTAATATCGGGTGCTTTATATTTCGACTTCTGAAATGCATTCGATCCAGTCCCACAAGATCCCCTGCCACACAAACTCGGGTCTTAAGGGGTTCAAGAGGAAATTCTACGCGTTCTTATCAGACGGAACATTCCGAGTGAAATTCGACTCGACCTAGGTTTTCCAGGTACGGTTCTTCATTGGATATTCTCATGGCTTCGTTTTGGGACCACTGCTGATTACGATATATGTCAACAAATTCGACGCATTCTTTCAAGTCCATGTCTACCTTTTTGCTGGTAGACTGAAATCTTGGGGTTCAAATGCCAGTTCCCTATAAAGTTTTGTAGATGTTGCAAAGAAGTGGTCGGTGGACTGAAATCTTTCTCAAGATGACGAAAACTGCGTCCATATATCACTCGGAGGGATGCAAGGAACACATTCCTCGTGCATGGTGATAGTGGACCAGATGGATGGATGCCAAAAGGGATTTGGGTATCTGGTTCTCCCCAGACATGTCCTTCTCACTGCCCCATGAGAAACTGTCAGTTCCCGTTTGGCACACCTTCTCCCGGATTACTCGCATGGACTTCCAAACAATCTATGGGGCCTATGACGGACCGCTTCTTGAATATGCCAAACGAGTAGTCCACTCTGGACGCAAAAAGGACGTAACTCTCAAAAAGCGTTTACAACGATCTGCTACGAAGATGGTTGCCGGCTCTCAATCCGTGAACTAAGAAAAGCGTCTTGCGTTGCTTGACATCTTCTCCCAAGAGTCCTGGTTACACACTGTGTTTGAACACTGTTTTTGGCCAACCGTTTTTCATGGTTGGGCGACTTTCAGGATCTCACTTAAGTCTGAGATATGGTTCTGTTTTGGCTTTAATTGGATGCTGAAGATCACAACGGAATCGGCTAGCACACAAACTCGGCGGAGTTAATAATTGGTGAAGAAGTACGGGGCCCTGGCTTCCTGACAGTGTTATTGAGGTTGCGTAGGGGGTAGTTGCAAGTCGTGTTCAGGACGATGGAGCCGTTGTTTCTGTTAAGCTCCATAACAATAATAATAATAATTTGTAGCCCTCGGACAGTATACGGTGAGTCATGATTGTAATGTTGCAACCAACATAAAGGTACGACTGATGGGATTGAGGGGTACTAAGGAATGCGCGGAAGCGAGGCAGTCATAGAGTTGTCGGGCTTATCCGCCGCTGATGAAGTCATGCCAAATTGTCGGTGTGATGGACACCGAGGAAAACGAACCACAGTTATCAGGGGTTTTCCCATCTTTGAGGAACATATCAAAAAGCGACGAGACAAAATCGCTACAATTTCGAGATGATAGGTACCAACACAATGGGGAAGATAAAAATAGGGGATCCTCCTTGGTACGTGATAAGAAAAGCGTAAAGTGTGGAAAATAAAAAATCAATACAAGAAATTTAGAGAAGCAGTATAAGTTTGGTAATCCGGCCGGTCAGTTCGAACTAATATTGGAACCAATTGCTGAGGTTTTGTGGCCCTGAACACCTGGGTTTATGGCCACGGTCAGGAGAGGCGTAACTGGAGTTGATGAAGTTGAAAAATTCGCTTTGAAGGTAATAATAGCTTGAATACTAGGATTGCAGTGCAAAGTATATCTGTACAGGGGCACGGACGTCTTTGTAGTTGAAGATTTACTGGTAAATTTGGTTAATTTAAAGATCCGCATGATACAGAGTGGGGAGGAGGTGGAGTTTATAGCGGACATACAGGGCGTTTGGTGCAGCTGCAGTTGTCCCCACTACGAATTTTCCCATCCTTTAATCCTTACTTCAGCTTTCCGTGACCACGGCCATTAACACAACCGTCCAAGGTTACTGGTGCTTTCAGTAAGAGTGACTGGAAGAAGCGGATATAACTTATGGTTTAGTGCTCTAAGGGAACATATTTGACACCAAGTAACTAATGGATCACAGGATAGTCTCTATGGCTGTATCTGTTGGCACATGTTTGAGGATACCTTGAAATTTAGGAATCATGACCATAATATTTATCTTACGACTGCCTTGTATGCGCGCCTTTAGCCTTAATCTGCTCTGCGTGATCACGGAGTCCCGACATCGCCACATCAATGTACAGACGGGCCCTTCAGTGTTGATGACGGGAATAAATGACCTAGCGATAAGTTTTGCTTCATTACAGTAAGGTGCCTGAACAATTTCACCAACTATATAAAAGAGATTAGTTATAGTATACGTTTTTCATTTCAGGTTCATATCTGAGTGAAAGTGGTTCAGGCGAAAGGGAGTGACTACCTTCTGTGTTCTACCTGTCTGTTGAATGAATAAAGACATTTGCAGCGTTTTCAGGGTGGAGCAACAGCACTCAAGGTTGTGATGAAGGGCTACTGGACTGGACTGTCATACATAGTTGAGGCTTTGCAATTAGTGGCACGCATGGGTACGGGTCTAGACGTCACTACGGGTAGCCAATGTAAGCGACAACGCATGAAGTTTTAATGATGAAGGGTGGTAGTTCACCACGTTTTCCGAAAATCGCATTGCGCCTTAGGAAGTAAACCGGTTAAGTTAGATTATACTTCCTGGAGAGAAAGATCTCCCACAGAAATAGTGGCAATTAACGTGCAGATCACCTGAAACGGCTTTATCATCTCGCGACCAGCCGTGAATGACGGAGAGGGGGTCATAAATAGGATGTATATTCACATCAGTTTTTCATCAGGTTATTTCCTATTATGATATTTCACGCAAGAAAAGTCTTAAAAACAATGCTGTACCAAGTTCCGTGAATGACTCATATGGGTTATCATGTCTGGCGGATTCAGACGCCATTGTAGTACCCACTGGCGCGGAACTCACATGAGAGGAATATGGTGAGCCTTTAAATAACGCCACGGGTTGATTTATCTCATAAACTGGTAATCACATGCATATCGGCAGTGGTCACTACCTAGGAAGTTTACTCAATAAACAAGAAACCACCGCGAAGCCGAAATAAATCAGCGCCCCGCAAAACGTTTTACTTCACAGCTCCGTAGTTTTGCGCAAAATTAATTTGCGTCTGCTTTCAGTGATCAACCCCAATAGTGAAGCTTTCGAGTTGGAGCAATTTGTCCCTTCAATGTAAGTTATCTGTTGTCGTTCAGCGACTGGTACGCTAAAGCGGAAGCATGCAGTACAGGAATACGTCTGTTAGCTACGCTGATTAGGGCCCACTAGCGAGCCAACACAATCAGGCGAATTTGACAAACCAGTGCAGGATCAGGAACGGGTCCACAAATTCGTTCGTGCGCTACTGAGAAAACGTGCAATTGCATTCCATCTACTCAGAAAACCAGAGTGACTTCTCCACACACATCTTGGGTGACGAGGTCTTAACGAAAGAAACAAAGTGAATCCATGATTTAAACAAACGCGGTGAGTCAGCTGGCGGCCATATCAGGTTGCAGGCTCAAGTTGCCCATAATAATCTCCCTGAGAATGGGCCTCCCTGGTAGCTTACTCAGCATGGTCTTATGCTACTACCCACCTTTTAGCTGGTTGACATATTTCAGCATGTTGGGGGGAATGTGACTGGCTGCAAACACCCTACGGCTGAGCTCAATTCGTGATAGCCCACATCAACTAGGCCAACGCCAATCCTCTTTGGTCGTTGCTACATAGGTTAAACCCCCATCATACCGAAAAAATACCGAAAAATATCCATTGCCTCGGTATTTCGCCTGCTGGTCGGTTGTTACTCTCTGATAAGAACACGAGGCACCCCTCACCACCAACGTTGATGATTGCGCTGTTTTTTAGCTACATCCACAACCAATAAACCGAAACACATTTGTGTTGGTTGGTTCTGTCTCTTGTAGCATAATGGCGCCATATCGAAAAGCATACCAAGACCCTGATTTCTTGGTTACCTATCTCGAATACACCCCTGCCCTGGCTCATTTAACCACCTACAACCACCCTAACTGTGATTCACTTTAAGTACTTTTTTATCAATTGTCGCCATGCTATCTGAGGCCTCCTCACAACGACCAGGATTTACTGGTCTCACCTTATTCCTTCCTCAGACTTTCATCTTCGGAAATAGCTGCATGGCCAGTATTCGCCCTGTCTGTCCCTCGCATTCCATTCACATGGACCCCCAAACAGAACGAAAATCAATTGTGCCTCCACATAGGCTTTGCTCTGCCAGCGTGGATCGAAGCTGCCTAAGGCATTGCATATCCCCGGTCTGATCACATAAATCATGGCTTTCGTTACGAGGCTGACCAAAAACTGATGTATTCCAGTGCATCGAAGGCATGGAGCTACCATAACGAGCCTGATGGCACAAACAAGACTATCTGCTTACGCGAGGGAGAAGATTTTTTGGCTGTTGCCCTTTTTGCGTTTAGGGCTCTGATAACAACAGCCGTTACCAGTTGGGCAAGATCAGAGTTGGTAGGCATAGTTTCCTTGTAAGAATGTACCCAAGTTCCAGGCCAAAATTCATAAGTAAGGGGTTCCAAAAAGTTAGTGGAGGACACGACACCACCATCCCGTTTGAAAAGCAGAGCAGATCACTCTAGGAATAGTGATATGTACAACAACCGTGGTTTGGAAACTCGAAGAAGACCATAGTCCCTCGGTATTTAAGTAAAAATTCACCCAAATAATAAACACCAGGCAGAGTTCCACTGGTAGCATATTTAATCTCAGAAATCGTACAAAATAGCTTACGAAAACGATATCCATAATCGTAAATCACCAAACTATTCGTGTGTTACTGAAGGAATACAACCAGAGCGGTTAGCTCAGAAGGGAGATTATGTTACTGGCCAACTGCCCCCAAGAGAGGGAAGTTAGGTTGAGGAGAAGGCCTGCTTGAAGACCCCGAGTTGTTGAGTAACTGGGATGTACAACTTAGCCTTGAGTGCTGCCCATTTGATTTCGAATCTAGAATGTCGTCAGCGGAAGAATATTCATTCATCTAAATAGGTTCTACGAAGCGGCGGCGAACTCCAACCAAGGCATAGCTTTCAAGGAATATAGAAGTTTTTCGAAGCACAGGGTATACGAAAGAAAAGAGGGGTTGATGCACAGCTTGCAGCAAGTTATAAGGTGACACCACCAGTCAATGATTGTCCGAATCCGCTTCAAGTTCAGTTGACATATCGACTTAGCTTTTCACATCGTACACTTGAGTGCCGACAAAAGCCAGTGTCACCCAGTGAGTAGGATTTATACTTTACAGCCAGTGGCGCCGGTAAGAAGCCAAGAGCTCCAACCAAAAGTCGGCTACCTGACAATGTATGCTAAGTTAATTGGGAGGAGCAGAAAAAAAACACATTCAGGCAAATTTGTGCTTCGTTTACGTGATTCGGAAAATTGCTTGCACACAAATGATTGGCGCATTGATTTTTCATTATGAAATTCGCATTCGAGAACGAAATGATAGCGTCTTTATAATAATAATGCTTATTCCCAACTGGTGGGTTGCATACAGTCATAATGCTACAATCAGAATAAAATCGTTACTAAGGGGGTCTGTAAGTACAGGGAATTGCATGGAAAAGGGACAGTGCCGTAAGCAGTGGGTCTTATCCGATGTAGATGTGGCCATCTCCAAACCGACACGGACGTAGAAGCACAGACGCTACTACTTTTTGCGGACAACATCAAGCAAGATCAGATCGTTGGGTTATGAATGCAGCGGGCGAAAACGAAACGAGGCAGAAAGCAAGAGGCTTCCTGTCCGACACATGTTAGTAGATGGGTGAATTGCAGAAAATATGCAACCAGAACATAGGATCCGTTAAAGCAGCAGAGTTGGCATAACCTGGCCGGTCAAATGGTACTAAAATAGAAAATCACCGTGACAACCTCGTGGTCTTGGCCTGTTAAGCTTATGGCCAGGTCACAGAAAGCATGTGTAAAATGATAGAGTGGATGGATTAGCATTGTGGATAAGTGGTAGAAGGAATCTCAGGAGCATGGTGTACATTGAAACCGTAGAGACTCACTGGTATCTCTGTCATAGTGGATTGATCCGATCGAACGAGTTAGCAGATTACAGTAAACGTGTTCTGGGGATCACTGACACAGGCGAAAAGCTTGTTCTTGTATGCAGATGAGATGATGAACGAGTGGGCAAGATGGATCATTCGAGAGTAGGAAGGGAATACTTGCGAGTGCGTGTGAGAATTAAGTTCCTCACGTATATCAGTATATCTAGACGAACTAGGGATCTTGAATTTAGCAAAATGTAACAAGTAGCACGTATGTATTTGAATTTACGTATATGTACAACATCTGGAATAATAAAACAAGAGAATGAATGGGGCAATGAACAAAGTGTCGATCATGTTAATCACGGTACGCTATCAAACTGTGTATGGCAGTGCCTAACCCTTGCTGACATGACATATTTTGATCTCCTGACAGCCCCGATATTTCAGCTTTCGTTTATTGATGGTTTCGGTGACACTTGAACCTGTTTGAGAACATGCAGTAAAACCCACTTCATGCGTGCTTCCGTAAGGCTACTATAAGCCGTACTCTGTGGAGTAAATGGGCTCCGTAGTTGCAATTCACGTGTTGTATTTTGAATCGTCATTTGGCACAGCCCCTAACAAAATCCCAGAATACACATTACTTTCTGAACCATTCAAGTTTATTCCCGGTTGGTTCCCTATGCTGTCTAATATAAAGCTAAAGGGAAGTGATCAGGTTACCATAAGGAATTTTCCAATTTCGCATTCCTGAGGTACAGACTGAGTGGAGTGAAATCATTTCTTGGAAGGACACGTCAGACCATTTCTTTGAAGCGCACGAATAATAATTCCGAAGTGCTCAACAAATAACAGCGACAAGGTAAAAAAAAGCGTAGAGTGGTACAGTATATGAAAAAAGTGATGTAAACGAATGTGTTAGATCACAGTCTTCGACAACTGCTCAGTCGGGCGCGCTCCCCTATTTCGACCTGACAGTCTATATGGACAGAAACTTAATTCCATTTCAGGCACTCTCATTTTTAACTTGTTTCGTCAGAGGTCCCATGATGTAATTGCTACTCTTTTTTGGGTTCAGAAGTTCGCAAATTTAACAAAGATGTTCGTCTTCCAGTTTTCATTTGAACTCTTCCGTTGAATAGCTGTAAGCTAGAGCAAGTGCCTCCTCTCGGCATTATCAAACTATTATGTGCTCCATAAGCAGGTGACGTGTGTATGCACATACACGTAGACTGGCAATGTACGCATACACCTTGCCTGACTATACAAACGTATTACCTTAAGCCAAAATTGATGCTCCTTACTACACTCATTTCTCATGAATCTACAACTATGCATCCAGATAGATACTATACCAGACAGATCGAATCCACGAGCTCTTGCTTTGGCACTGATATGCATACCAACTGGCCTATCTGAATTCAAAGTTGACATACATGAACGCGACAGCTTGAAAGGATTCCGCGAGAGGCGCGTGTTCCAATTTTACATTTTGTTTCTGCGAGTCCTCAGCTGTGGATTTTGCGAGGTTCTCTGTATGTTGAATGTTAGAAACTAAGTGCTTAGTAAATACGCAACACTTGGCATTAGCCGACGAATATTTAGGTGACGCATATACGTGATAGGATTGTTTAGTTTCGTAGTTTTTCTCATGGCCATGCATTCAGTAGCTCCTTAGCAGTTATTGTGTTTCTGGTTTGTCTGGTTATTCCGATATACGTGCGAAACTTAATTCTCACACAGCGGTAGGGTATCCTATACACCTTCGGAAAAATGTCTGCATCAGTCCTCACAAATGTTAGTTACAAGGCCTTGTAACTAGCAGCACACGCAGTCCAAAATAACCGAGTTTTCCGGTTATACGACGGTTATATAACCGTCTAATAACCAACTTTTATGGTTAACAGATGGTTATTTGCACCAAGATAACCGTCAAATAACCGAGTTTTCCGGTTATTGCTCGGTTAAATAACCGTCAAATAACT